>NC_057762.1:14954182-15106233 GCF_010389155.1 Erigeron canadensis | reverse complement strand
TTTTCTAGGACTAGCTTTTTGAAATCTTTATTTTGCTTCTCAAATCAGTGACATCAACCTCCCAAACTTTGTCAACCAATTCTGGTTCTATACTTTCCAGGAATACTCCTTTTCAGTAAAACACTTTCTTACTTCCCTTGAGAGTAAAATGAGTGATTGAACCCTTATCATATACAAATTTGTTTGTTTTGATGACTCTGGCTTTTCATGTTGTCCATGATGTTCTTTGAAGAAGTGTTCTAATCATCATCAGTTACTTTAACAATAAGATCATAGATGTGATGATTGGTGGAGGTATCTCAGCATTATAATTCCTTTTATTTGAAAGTTCTCAAGATTATGACCTTTTGCTTTCTTAATGCTTTCATAAGTATGATTTGTCAAAATCAAAATATCTCTCATTGTGAGTCCCTCGATAGCTACAGATCGCTCTCGAGATCGTCTATGGTTATGCGTGAGTGCGGAATCCTCACGAGATAACTAGTTTGATTAGTTATCGTGTATATCGCTAATTATCAAGTATAATCAGCGTATGATGCTATATTCGTTTCTATAAGCTATAGAACGAACTTAGTCACCTGGTGTATGTGTATGTCGAAGTGTTACCTCATTTAGGGTATTCATTCGTATATATATGTTTCAGATCGAAATGGGCTTGCTGGGCTTTGTTCTTACGAACTTAGCAGCCCAGCCCATGTAACGAAGTTAATCTTCGTTTGTACCAAACGAGGTTATCTTCGTTTGCCTCTAACGAAGATATTTCTTATCTTCATTAGATGTAAGACTGGTTATATTCTAAATGTTTCATCAACAAGGAATCCTAACACATATTATGTTTGTACTTGTATAACACACAACAAACATCATACATAACATATATATAACACCAAAACATGTAATCGATCATTACCAAAACATAAAGTCCATAATCTATCAATTACATATATATAGATACGACATAAAGTAACATAATGTCTTAATCTAAAAGACAGATCAAATCTAAGTTGCTGTTGTCACATCAACGTGCATCAACAAACTCCCCTTGACAGCAGCACCTTCGATTTCTTCAGTCTTCAAAATCTGGTCATCCATCAAATAACAATCTTCTGCTATTTGCATGGATATCTTCATGTAAGCAAAGTTGAAGAATCCTACGATAACGGCTTTCTTCATGCTTCCAAAATGGCAAGAACATACGAACCTTTCGTATCGTTAACTTCCTAGATCATATTTCTCAACAAAATCTTCTTCTTCGAGTCTGCATACATCTTCGCTTCACCAGAGTTTCGATCAATTTCCCAATATCCATCTTTCCAAGACGTCTTGTGCCCATTTCTTGGCAGGGACTTTGATCATACACTTGACGTCATGTTGAACATACTCAACAGTTTTATCTGGCTTGACCACTCTTTTCTTCGGTCTTGGTTCAATCTTAAACTGCGGTTTGTCTGAATCTTTCATGTTCTTTCTCAACCAGAAATCATTACGAAGATATACCGACAACATCAGCTAAACCATCATCACTTGGATTGATAATCCAATTATTTCCAAGTTCATGTAAGTCTTCTTCAATAAACTCCTGAAATGTCTTTTACACCAAGCTAAGTACTGACAACTTCTGGTCTTTAAGAACAAACAGCTTCAGTTCATCATCATAAAACCAACTCCAGATGATTGTCTGTACTTTGCAGCATCTTTGTCTGAGATATGAGTCCAATACAAATTTGGTTTCCAAGTTTCCCTATCGACTATCCATTCATTATTCTTCTCTCGGGCACATGTCGATCAACCACATGTAATGGATCATCATCTCTGAGAGGAACTGGAAAATCATTTGACTGAATGGTCTTGTCAAGTTAATCTCATAATCAGAAGGAATCAATGCATCACCATTCTTAGCATATACAACAAAGTGTAAAACTTTAGTTTGGCTACTGAATGGAACTTGAAGCATTCTTCCCGAACATCTGATCTCTTCAGATCTAACACCCTACTTTCTTCAATCGATGGATCTTCAGGAATTGAGTCCCAAACTTCATCAAACCATAAGGCTTCTTGAATATGTTTAGGTTTGGTTCAGGAACAAATTCACCTTCCTCGAGCTCATCACCATCAAAGAATAAATCTGTATAATCTGGATCATATTAAGATTTACACAAATGAACACCAGAATACAAAGAATAATCATGATAATTATAATAAAGATGAAATGTAATTGTATTGAAATAAGATAGATTACATTTACATGTCATAACTTATTACATACAATCGAATATACATTCTATCTAAATAATCTTTATCATAATCAAAATCAGAAACCTGAATCACGAGGAGCACCAGAGGACCAGCACAAACACCAGAATGACCAGCATGAGAAGTATCACTCCGTCTCCCCCTCAATCTCTACACCCTTCCTTTGTCTTCAACTGGGCGAGAATCATTCTATCACCAGCATTATCAGCATCATCATCGTCATTCTGACGTCTTGGTTGAACCGATGACAATTCTTGATTCTTGACCCAGTTGATCAAAAATGTCAAGGCTGCTCGGGTATCGATGAGATCAGACTCCAAAGTACGAACCTGAGTCTCCAGAAGATCAACACGACGAACAAGCGAAGAATCTGAAGGAAGTCTGTAGGATAAGGAAGGAGCCACCAGAGGACGCATACTTGTGCTTGAGAAACAGCAGGAATAACAGCAGCAGTTGGTCTTGGAGGATCAGGAATCGCTACTGAAGTAGCTTCAGCAACGTCTACGCTTAGTTCTGGTATACTTAAGATCAGCAACCCCTGTCGTTTCACCGGACTAACCGAACTGGCTCTGTTCACGGGATCATCCATATCGTCAAAAATTCCACGCAGTTCAGAATCATTCTGAGCAGCAACATCAGGATCAATCTGAGCAGCACGATCAGGAATATGACTATCAGAAATAGCAGGAACAACATGACATGCCTTACTCCGACGCTCTCTATGTAAAGCAGCACCATCTGAACAAAAGACTGATGTGAATGATCACTGTCGGAAGCAGCAGAGACATCATGAACCAACTTAGTTCGACGCTCATTAGCAGATTCATCTGTGTCTGTCTCGGTTGCAGCAGCAGAACGTCTGAACTATCGGCTACACTTCATCATTCCCATCATCAGAACTATCAGAATCATCACTCGAATCATCATCAGAATCATTAGCAGAAGCATTCTCAGAACTTTCTGAGTCATCAGAATCAGAATCTTCATCATTATCATCCACAAACATATCATTCTCAAGACGAGATCGATAGTTTGGATTAATCAAGTGACCAAAAAGTGGTGGATCATTAAGACCAGCCACATTACGTGTATTTGCTTCAAGATCAGCAAAAAGACGCGAAGGCCAAGCATGAAGAACGTAGCGAGGACCTTGGTCATACACTAAGTTAGGACAGAAATGTCTAACTATGGCCATAACAAACCGAGGATATAAGAGAAATCTCTTCCTCCCCCTGGCATTAATCTGATCAAGAAACTCCTGATAAAAGTATCTCGAGAAAGGATAAGGTCGATTATACACTAATGCAACCATCTGCGACGCAGTCTGAGCAGACAGTTGATCAAAACCAGCCTTGCGATTGCTCAAACACACGAGCAATGCATACGCAAGATATCTCCATCTTCCCTGAAAACCACTCTTATCAAAAGGAAGTTTGACTGCGCGACAACCCCATCTCTGAAAACATCTAAGAAGAAGTTCAAACTCATACGTCAACTCTACTTCTTCCTCTGCTTCTACCTCTGGTTCTGCACCTAAATGCAAAACAGTACGAAGCGTTGCAGCGTTGAAGTCAAATGTAATCCCTCCAACAGTAGCACGTACAAAACTATGTCCTTCAACCATAACTTCATGAGCAGTTGACCAAAAGAATCTATATACTGCCTAACAAGTCTAGGCGAATCACAGAAAGCAAAAAATAATCTCGATCGAGCGATGTAATCAAACATCTCATGAAAATGTTCGCTATTATGCTGATCCGGATCAAGATTAAGTGCGAGATTATGTTTCTTCACAAACTGACGCGGAGCGAGAGCCATTTCTGCAAAACAAATCACAAATCGAAACAAGCACGGTAAATGAATTGCAGACTTGAAAGACCTAATCAATAATTTCGTAAAGTAAAACTGCACAAAATTATTCGTTAAGTTAGTTCATAAATTATAAACTGTACGAAAATAGTCACTAAATTCGTTAAGTATACAGGAACGAAGATGTAATCTAAGTTCGTAAGCTATAAAGGAACGAAGATAAATCCTAAATTCGTAAGAACTAAACTGAAGTTTTCACCTAACGAAGTCTAAATTCGTAAGGTCTAAACTGGACATGCATGTTCGTAAGTTATAACTTATATTCTAAGTTCGTAACTTATAAACGAAATCTAAGTTCGTTTGGACAGAAACTAACTTCGTAAGCATTGCTAAGAAACTAAGTTCGTTAAGCCTTGCTAAGTTCGTTCCTTATCAACTAATTCTAAGTTCGTAAGGCTAATCGTAAGGCATAATCGAAAGCTAACTTCGTTTCTACCAAATCTAACTTCGTTCGAACTAAAATCTAAGTTCGTTTTCACAAATCTAAATTCGTTTGGGTAAACCAGTTTAATGATCACAAGAATATATATATATAATCAAAACGAATCAAATCGAAGATATATATAAAACCTAGATCGTTTTTGTGGACGAACATAAGATCAAAAACTTACTTAGATCACGATTTGCAAAACAAATCAAGGAAACGAAGTAGATAGAGAGAAAAGAAAAGATTTTGGGGTTTTTTAGGGTTTTGGTTGTGTGAAAATAAGAGTAATTTTCGTTCGAAGAAAAGCCCCTTTATATAGTGAAATAAAAATGGGTTAACTATGGGTCGGGCTAAAATCCATTCACGAAGTTATCCAAACGAAGGTAGCCTTCGTTTGGACAAATTAATTTCTAACTATAAGAACGAAGATAACAGTTATCTTCGTAAGAACAAATCAAAGTTAGAAAATATTCCAGATTTCAGCTAAGTTCCAGAAATTTTTCAGATTTTCATCAAAGCGATCTTCAAAACACGACCCTTCATCGCAATCTGTACATAGCAAAAACTCGTTAGAAAGCAACCTGTTCATGCCTTGTACTAAAAAGTGCTATCATCCAAATTCATCATCATAATGTAAGTATATAACCGAACATTATAATCTTGAATAAAAACCCATGGTTTAAACACTAACCATCAACAAACCTGAAAATAATCAATTATATATGAACCTCATTACCAATGACGATTATGACACCGAGAACTTCCTTTGATCATGGATATGCGTGACGGCAAACCATCTTGAAACACTTAAGTCCCATACTAGATGCCGTCTACAAAACTAACAAACAATGAACAATCCAACAAAATTCACTGAAGAACTTAGTAAAGTTTCCAAAAGTATGTCATAAATCACAGCATGAAATTCAAAGGAAACTAATATCAAATTTGATTATTTTCATTAAATACATGAATCATAAAGTAAATAACTACTCCAAAAGCAAGTTCATGTATTCATCCTTCACATGCTCAAATCTGCATCACAAATATTATCACTACACACCAAGGATCTTATCGTCATGATATCATCCGTATAAATAACAATGTATTAACAGAAATCAGCACTCCAACTTTATCTTCTTAACCTGAACACTGCACACTTACTACAGAACTCATTAACGCATTGAGAACAAAACAGTATAATGCAAAAATTCAAGCTACAAACACACTCAATCAGGGTTAACAAATATGAAATAACTAAAAATCTAACAAAAGATCAAGGGAGGTCATTTCTTGTCAAACCCTAAAATGTCACCAAGTTATTAATCAAATTCTTAACTTGTTACAAATTAAAATTGTGAGATTTCAAATAACTTTGACATTTCACATAACACTTGAAAGATCATTTTCTAAACTTAAACAAATTAATGTCCATATTAGAAAATCTTCTTTGTAAACAAACCACACAACCTCATTAAAAATTCACATGAAGGAATTCAGCAAAACATATACTCAGAATTTGAATAGGATCTCTCGTGCAATAAGAACTTATAAAAATACTATTTTGACTCAATAAAAAAGAAAATAACTCAGAATAAAAATTGCAGAATAATAAACTAATCTAAATTCTAATTAACTTGACTTTATACATTATTCACATTATGCTTGATTACTGCTGATTAGATCAGGTTAGCATGTTACATAAGCCTGCGGGTGAGAAATAATTCTCTTATTATAAGTTCTGAACAGTGACCCAACAGCGATTACCGGTATGTTTGTCCTCTTAAAACTCGGTACTTCCAGTTTCCTTTGAATATGACACTTTCGTATTACTTGAGCCAAGGACAGTCACCATGTAACCTAGTAAGTTACTCATGCCATACATTTAGTTTGCAAACTTATGTGACCCATAATCGACACAAGCATTAAAATAACAAGTATTCAATATATATTTGGAAACTTCCTTGAACAAACCATGAAACACTTTTACATTTCATCACTGAAGCACTTTAGTATTTTGCGATTTACATTTATTTTGTAACACTTTCAGTCGTACCATGGTCAAGGGCAGTCACCTTGCAAACTAAATAGCCTAATATGTCACTTAATCACATTTACTTTCATTTGCATTAATTTTGTAACACTTTCGGTCGTACCATGGTCAAGGGCAGTCACCTTGTAACCTAAGTAGCCTAATATGTCACTTAATCACATTTAACTTAATTTACTTTCATGTTCAGGACTTGTAGAAGTTTTCCAAATACAGACTGAATAAATTTTATAATAAAGCTAAATCTTTCACAGAATTTAAGGACCAGATCTTAACATTTCTGAAAAGCAAGCATTCTCAGCCATATATCTGAATATGTTTCCCACAAGAACATTATATAACTTAAGTTCAGATTGAAGGAAACCTTGGTACTTTGTGCCTACCGATATATCCCAAATTGTAATCACTGAACTAAGAAGTTATATTACGATTAAGCAAGCTTAAAAGCTAAAGTATCGTCACTTCTAATCATTTAGCGCAGTAACCTTACTTTATTCATATTTTTTGGATTTTCGATTTTTTCAATGTTTTTGTATTTTTCTGACACTAGATATATACAAACTTATACTAAGACAACTCTTTTTGTATTTTTTTTTATGACACTATCTATGTACGACTTACACTACAAAGACACGAAAAATACAATTAAGTTCTTTGAGAGAAACTACTCGGCATTCTTCATACCATTGAGTTGATATAACAACTCAAGACGAGGTCCATCAAAAGCTTTAGTGTATAGATCAGCAAGATTATCATCAGTAATAACCTTTTCTAAATGAATAAGCTTTTTCTCAAAACAGTCACGTATGAAATGATACTTTATATCTATGTGCTTGGTGACTTTAAAGTTTTTCGGATTCTTGGTAATATCTATGGCAGACTTATTATCAATACAAATAGAAGTATTGGATATATGCATACCATAGTCGCGCAATTGTTGCTGTATCCAAAGTACCTGAGAACAGCAATATCTAGCAGCAATGTACTCTGCTTCACAGGAAGACTATGCAACAGATGTCTGCTTTTTGCACAGCCACGATATAATTCTCCCCCCTAAAAGCTGACATCCACCTGACGTTGATTTCCTATCCGAATTGTCACCACCATAATCTGAATCAGTATAAGCTACAAAGTCAAAGGAACCATACATGGGATACCAAAGACCTAGACGAGGCTTGGCTTTCACATAACGAAGAATCCTTTTCGCAGCTTTCAAGTGTGACTCTTTCGGATTAGCCTGATATCTAGCACACATAGAAACAGCAAAGGTAATATCTGGACGTGAGGCTGTCAGATACATCAAGGATCCAATGATAGCCCGATATTGAGTGGCATCAACGTATGGATCATTAGGCTTATCAGGACACAACCCATGATTAGTCTTAATGGGAGTAACAGCATCCTTAGCATCAGTCAATCGAAACCTAGTAAGAAGATCTTTGACATACATGGTCTGATGTATAAAGAAGCCATCCTTCAGTTGATCCACCTGTAGTCCAAGGAAGAAGGTTAATTCCCCCATAGCACTCATCTTAAACTTAGCCTTCATGCTCTGTTCAAACGCCTTGCACATATTGTCATCAGATGAACCAAAAATGATGTCATCGACGTAGACCTGTACAAGCAAGTAGTCCTTCCCTTTCCATTTAATAAACAACGTGCTGTCTATAGAACCTCTAGTAAAACCACTTTCCTTCAAATGAGTTGACAATTTTTCATACCACAATCGAGGAGCCTGATGTAAACCATATAAAGCCTTATCGAGACGATATACTCTATTAGGAAAGTCTGGATCCTCAAACCCGGCAGGTTGTTCTACATACACTTCTTCTTTAATTTCTCCATACAAAAAGGCATTCTTAACATCAAGCTGATACACCTTAATACCTTTATAACTAGCATATGCCAGAAATAATTGAATAGCTTCAAGTCTAGCTACAGGTGCAAATGTCTCATCGTAATCAAAGCCTTCTTGTTGCTCAAATCCTCTAACCACCAATCGATCCTTATTGCGAGTGACTACACCTCTGTCATCTCTTTTACAACGAAAAACCCAACGCGTTGTTAAAGGAGATTCACCCGCAGGTAAGTTAACTAACGTCCATACTTCAAGCTTTCGAACCTGAGCCAATTCTTCTTGCATCGCTTCAACCCATGACGGTTCCTTAAGAGCCATTCCAACATTTTTAGGCTCAACCTAAGAGATAAAACAGTAATACAAGTACCAAGTAATTGCCCCAGTATCCTTAACTTCAGCAAACATACACGACAGTTTCTTAGATTAATTCCTCGTGCGAATAGAGGCAGAAGCATCACCAATGATTTGCTCGACTGGATGATCCTTGTTGACCCTAGTTTGAGGAACCTTATCGACTGAAAGATCATCTCCCAAGTTTGTTTGCACATGTTGCTCTGGAGTTTTATAATCTGGAGTTTTAGGCTCCTCCTGATTTTCACCTTCCGTGTCATCAGTATCATAGAAAGGAGAGTCAGGAAGAGGTATATGCAAGGGATCGTAGGAACTATAGGAGCAGGCTCTAAGGTAGAATCTGCTACTTTTGTCCCATTATATTCTCCAGATTCAGAAGTAGGCTCAACTATTGGTGAGGAATCAGAAGAAGAACCAGAAACCGGTCCTCCATCAAGAGGATCATGGAGAGTAACTACATCCTCCAAAGTCGGAACACCTGCAAAAGAAATAGGACCACGAAAAGAAGTGAAGACACCATCATAATCAAAATTATTAGCAGGACCAATGTGTACAGCAAGTTTATGACTGACAATTACGACATTTGTACCAAGATCTACTTTGCCAGTCTTCTGATTGTACACACGCCTAATCGGTGTACTTGGTATATAACCCAGAAAGAAACCCTCCTCAGATTTAGGTTCAAATTTCCCTTGAGGAAGAGTTTTAAGAAAAGTGCAAGGAACACCGAAAGGCTCAACATTCAGAATGTTGGGACAAGCTGTATTCACTGCCTCTCCCCAGAAAGTAATAGGATTCCCTGAATCAGCAAGCATCGTCCAGGCTGTCTCAATCAATGTCCTGTTCTTCCTTTCAGCCACGCCATTCTGTTGTGGCTCATATGGTGCACTGTACTGATGTTGAATACCTTTGGTCAAGCAAAATACAGTAATAGTATTATTCTTGAACTCAGTACCATTGTCACTCCTGATTCTCTTAACTTTGACTCCATGGAAATTTTTAACATGTTTAATAAAATCCATAAATCGTTCTGCGGTCTCATCCTTGGTATTTAGAAAGAATACCCATGAGTACCTCGAGTAATCATCAGTGATCACCAAACAGTAAGACATCCCTCCAATGCTTCTTTTGTTCACAGGACCAAAGAGATCCATATGAAGTAATTCGAATGGTTTGGATATAGTGTTGAGTACTTTTGATTGATGCGGATTCTTATGTTGGTTTCCTTTCAAACATGGTACACACTTATCTTCCATCCCAAACTTCTTAACTGGCACACCGTCAACTAACCCAAGACTAATAAGTTCATTCATCTTTCGAAAGTTGATATGTCCCATTCTACGATGCCATAGGAGAGATTCAGACTCATTTGCCTTGCTCAACAAACAAAGGGGCTCCTTTGGATTATCAACACCTAAGAGTAAGCCATAGATGTCTCTCTTCCTAGGAGCTTTGAGCATTATCCATTCTTCTGGAATAACGAAACCCGGCTTCAAGATGTATGCCTCCTTTTCTGTGAAATGAACATTGTTGCCCTTATCACAGATCTGTGAGACACTCATTAGATTGTGAGTAAGTTGTTCCACATAGTTAACTCTTTCTAGAGTAAGTTATCCATTGACGACATCTCCTTGACCGGTGATGTTGCCGCCCTTGGATCCAGCAAAACTAACATACAACCCATTTATACCAGTATAATTGGACAAGAGCTTCTTGTCCCCTGTCATGTGCCTGGAGCATCCACTGTCAAGGTACCACAAATGAATTGGTTTCCTAGGAACTCCCTACACATAAAATGAGAAAAATTAGTTTTCATTGGGGACCCAAACCTTCACAGGTTTGGGTCGCCCCGTCTCATCCTTGAGAATCAGTTCAGTCCAATATCCATTGCTAGAAGCCGTGCGTGGGACTTGATTCTCGACTTGTCTTCTCACTGAAGAAGACTTCTGACCTCTCGTCGGAGAAGTTCTTGGGGAATGAAGGCCAAAAGAAGGTCTAACACTTGAGTGAATTCTGTCATAAAATGAATTACGACTTGGAGGTGTTTGTGACCGACTCATACTCCCACTAGGGGTTGTGAATCTTGGTTCCTTAGGGGATGAACCTTTTGGTGGAGATTCATGTCAATGAGGTATAGTAAACATTTTTGTAGAAGATTGAACTTTAGTCTCATGAACCTGTTTATCATTACCCAACCCCCTTTTTCCTTCCGAGGTGGAAACCTTTGAAGGAGAACCCGATCTCCGAGGTTGATTTGGACATACACTGTAAACATGACCTATTTCATGACAAGCAAAGCAAGAGAGGACCTTAACCTTTTTCTTTGTATCTACCTTATTATTGGTACTTACAGATTCACTAGTGTCCACTGACTTACTTGTTTTTCTAGAATCCTCATGGTCTCGTTTGGTCGGTGATATCCGAGACTTACTTGGAGACTTCTTACGTGCAGGCATTAGTATATGCTTCAAAACCTTAGTTGCTTCTACATTAACAACTAATTCATCTTCAGATTTGCTATTCCTAACTGCTTAGGTAAAGGAGTTTGACGCAACTGACTTAATTTCTTCATATCCTTAATATCAACATCCCAGACTTTATCAATCCTCTTAGGGTCAATAGATGCTAATGGAAATTCTAACTCAGTATAAACCCTACTACTCCTTCGAAGTGTAAAGTGAGTAATACTGTCTTTCTGACCGTAAGAAGTGGACGGATCTAGGACAACACCTTTCAATTTCTCTTCCTTGGTAGGTTGAGAAGAAACTCCTTTAGACTCTGTTGTGTCCTCAGTCAAATTTGGCTTAGGAGTTGAGTCTTTCGATTTACCATCATCAACACTAGGTTGAAGTAGGACTTCATGAATATTGGGTTCTACAGGAGTATAGTTATTGTTGAAAGGAGGAGGCATGCTATTATAAGAACCCTTAGCAGTGTCAGAACTCTTAGATGGAGAATCCTCAAACTTTTTCATATGCATTAAAAGCTCAGCATGTCTAGCAGAATCAACCTTAGCATTTAATTCCACTATTTCTATCCTAGCATTAGCAAGTTCTTTCTCAATTGTAGCACACTTTTTAGCTAACAATGCATAAGCTTTACCACCTACTCTTTCGACAGCCACAACATGTTTAACTTTGTCTTTCATAGCACTAATGTCAGACTCTAAAGATCTAATCCTATCCTTTAAGAATTTTTCTCTATCAGTGACAGTTAGAACCTTTTTAATCAACTTATCTCTTTTCTCATGAGCAACATTGACAACAGATTCTAATTGCTTAATTTGTTCATTCTTTTGTTCAATTTCATCAAACATTCGATTAACAATTTTGTAAACATGAACAATAGTATGTAGAGAATAAGATACCTGTTGATCTGCTTCTTTGCAGTCTGCCATGTAAGCAACAAAGTCATCCACACTCATGCTTGCTAGAATTTCATACTCCTTCATCTGCTCTTAAATTGTCTTTTCAACCTTTTCTGTAGCAGAATCGTCTTTGATCTCAGCAGCTTTCACCTCTCCAGAATCTTTCATATCATCAACCTCAACCTCTTCATCAGACTCAGAATCAGTATCATATACCTCAGCAGAAGATTCCATGTTCGAGCTTTGAACATTTTCATACAAATGCTCATCATTGTGGTAAATTGTGGTGTCCAAGAAATAATCAACAGAATCTACTATCTGAGCCATATCATCAACTATTTCAGCCAAATAAGCATTATTGGTCTCATCCTGTGGAAGATTCCAAACATAAGAACCATCAGGTTGAGTAGCTACGATGGCCTTGTCATTGCCATTTCCAGTAGTATCATCAGTCAACAAGAGAACTCTACTTGCATTCGGATTAAATGGTCGATTACCACCTCTATCTTGATGTGTAGGGGTAATATTGACGTCTCTCTTTGGTCGTTGACATTCTTTGGCAAAATGTCCAAAGCCATCGCAGTTATAAACTTAACCTTTGACTTGTCGAAGCCTTGAGTGCCCCCAATAAACTGTCTACCTGTTCTTTGCATAAACCTTTGCACTCTCCTGGTGATCATCGCCAAATTCCATTTCAGATCCATTTCTTCAACATCATCTGGATCTATTTGGTCATAATCTTCATCAATGAGTGCTGGATCTGTGATCCTTCCTGCAACAAAAGCTTCATGCACAACACACATTGCGGCAAATACATTCATCCTTCCCTCAGCTGATTTCATATCCATGGGCATAGACTTGTAACCAGCAGAAGTAGATGAAATGTTACCAAACTTCATATTTCCAGGCTTGGCACTTTCATTAGCCTTTCTAGCCTTGAAACCAACATCAGAAGCCATGAAACCAGCAGAATCATCTCCATCCATAACACAATCAGAACTCTCTTTCGTGCCAGAAGTACCAACCCCAGAAAAGAATGCATTAACGTCAGTTGTTGGATTTTTCATAGTGGCATGATAAAGAGATGGATCTTGTGTGAAGTCGTCTTGGAGATCCTTTGCCTTATCCTTCATTTCTCTGTTTCTTAAAGTGGATAAAACACCATCTATACGAAGAGTTGCATAATCTGCTCTTTCTTGCAATCCATGACGAAACTCTTTATAAACTTTCGGCAAACCATCCAAGAATTTATCCACTATCTCAGTAGGAGTGTACTTAAGATCGAAATAAGCTAACTCAGCAAGAAGATGTTGAAATCTCAATATAAGATCCTCAACTTGTTCGTTCTTGGTAGCATTAAAGCAATCAAATTGTTTCTTAAGCATCTTAATTCTATTTTGCTTCAACAATGGATCACCTTCACAGTGAGCTTCAATAGCATCGAACAATTGTTTTGAAGTCTTGTACTCCTGTTTAGGAAACAGGTGCACTAATTCTTGAGGAATGCACATCTGAAGAGTAGAAAGAGCCTTAACTTCAATAGCATACAAAGATTTTTCTTCTCCTTTTAACTCTCCTACCTTGTAATTAGTTGTAACACCGTTTACAGTAAGAGTTGGCCATTCATATCCTTCAGTGATCATTATCCACATGTTCAAATCTTCTCGTTGAATATATTCTTCAAATCGGCCTCTCCATGCCTAGAAGTCAGCCAATGAAACTAACTTCGGTGGAGAATTAGTACGTCCAACGAGATGATCATGATAGACAAGAGAATTCAGGTATTGTGCAACAGCAGTGTTGGTTGATGAGGAAGCCATTGTTTAACGAAAACGGATGTGAGAAACGAAAATAGTTTTAAATTCGTAAGAGGAGTTGAAACGAAGATAGTTGCTAAATTCGTTAGTTGAAACTTAACAAAAATAGATTTAAATTCGTTTGAAGGAATGGAACGAAGATAGGTCTAACTTCGTTTGAAGGAATTGAACGAAGATAAGGCTAAATTCGTGAGGTGAAGGTGAATGAAGATAACTTTAAATTCGTTAGAAGGAACTGAACGAAAACAAAGCTAAATACGTTTGAAGAGATTCTAAACGAAGATGAGGTTAAGTTCGTTTGCTAAATTCGTTTGAGAAAACGAACTTAGCGACTGTTAGGGTGTCGGAAGGTTTTTGAGAGAAAACAATCAAACAAACGATCTCGAACCTTCGATAAGATATCGATTGGCTCTGATACCACTTGTGAGTCCCTCGATAGCTACAGATCGCTCTCGAGATCGTCTATGGTTATGTCGTGAGTGTGGAATCCTCACGAGATAACTAGTTTGATTAGTTATCGTGTATATCGCTAATTATCAAGTAAATAATCAGCCGTATGATGCTATATTCGTTTCTATAAGCTATAGAACGAACTTAGTCACCTGGTGTATGTGTATGTCGAATGTGTTACCTCATTTTAGGGTATTCATTTGTATATGTATGTTTCAGATCGAAACTAGGCTTGCTGGGCTTTGTTCTTACGAACTCAGCAGCCCAGCCCATGTAACGAAGTTAATCTTCGTTTGTACCAAACAAGGTTTATCTTCGTTTGCCTCTAACAAAGATATTTCTTATCTTCGTTAGATGTAAGACTTGGTTATATTCCTAAATGTTTCATCAACATGGAATCCTAACACATATTATGTTTGTACTTGTATAACACACAACAAACATCATACATAACATATATATAACACCAAAACATGTAATCGATCATTCCCAAAACATAAAGTCCATAATCTATCAATTACATATATATATAGATACAACATAAAGTAACATAATGTCTTAATCTAAAAGACAGATCAAATCTAAGTTGCTGTTGTCACATCAACGTGCATCAACACTCATTTTATCAATTTTGGATTGCAACTTGGTTATCTCTGATTGAGCTGAGAGTAACTCCTTTTGAAGTGAAGTGTATTCATCACTTAGTTTATCATGTTTTTCTTCTCCCAGTTGCTTTATGAGAGTAACCTCCCTCAGTTCATTTCGAAAAAAAATCATTCTCCGTTTTGCCACATCCAATCTTTTCTGACAAGTCTCGTTCTCTCCTGGATAAAATATTAACTTCTTGTCTTATGAGAGAAGTTTCTTCTTGATCCTTGTCCAATCTCTCTTGCAAATCATTAACCTTGTCCAATCTCTCTTGCAAATCATTAACCTTTAGATAAAATTATCCTTGCATACATTTATTAATGAATGCAAAGAAAAATCCATACGTTGCTCAGGTGCATGCAAAGAAAAATCTTCTTTAGTAGGATGCTCAGGTGCATGCAAAGAAAAATCTTCTTTAGTAGGATTTTCTGATTCTTGGGAAGATGTTTCATCAAAATTGATTGAGCTGCTTCCCGAACCAACTTCAGCAACATAGGCATTATTCTCTTCATTGACCTTTAAACTCCAGTCATATGATTCATCTTGTTGCTGGACCACTAAAGCTCTTGATAGCTTCTGATCAACTGAACCTTGTAATCCATTAGACTCATCATAGAGTGACCTTCGTTTTGAGATCAGAAGATGATTGTACTATTCTACCATGATTGAAGTATTGACGAGTCGCCATTGACTTATCCTCCTTCTTTGGTCTCTGGCATTCCCTAGCAAAGTGTCCAAATCCTTCACAATTGTAACACTTTATTTTTGACTTATCAAAGCCAAGCTTAGAACCCAAGACCTTCCGCCCTGTTCTTGAATAGAACCGTTTAGCCCGAAGAGTGAGCATAGCCATTTGCCATTGCAGATCCATCTCTTCTAAGTCCAAGGAATCAAATTGTTCATAGTCTTCATCGATAAGACTAGGATCTTGAACCTTTCCTTAGATAAACTGTTCATATGATGTCACAAATGACGCAAGAACGGATCAGTGACTTTCCGCACATCTGACACTTATAGGCAAGGTGGAACTACTACTAGAGGTAGGATATCCAGGATTGCCTAAGTTGTCGCTCTGACTCGAACTAATACTCGAAACAGAGACCCTTTGTAAGTTAACATTTTCACTCATGAAAGCCTTTGTGCTTTCGTCAGAGGAACCTTGACTTACATTGATCGAAGGCCTACTGTAATAAAGCTCGGGAATCTGAGCATTATTATATCCTGCCTCCCTCCTCTTTTGTTTCATTTCTTGTCCCTTGAACTTAGCAACTATTTGAGTTAGAGACATGCCGTCGAAATCTGCTTTCTCTTGCAAAGTGGTAATATAGTGATTCCACTTTTCTGGCAAAGAGCTCAAAAATTTCTCGACCTTCTCTTCCTCAGAGTACGTAACCTCAAATGCTTGCAACTCTGCTAGCAAATGATAATATCGTGTAATTAGTTGATCTAAGTTTTCACTTCTTAACCCATTAAAATACATTATACTGATACTTTAGAAGGTCTTTTTTATTCTTTTTAAGTGTTTCATCCCCTTCACAATGACTTTTTAATGCTAACCAAAGTTCTTTAGATGTATTGAATCCGTTAAACAATTGTAGTGTATCTTGTGTGAAGTCCCTCACTCGATGGTTTAACCCACAAGTGTAGAATACAACAAGTCAAGTAATCACTAGATAGGACTAGTATGAAACGTCAAGTAAGCACTAGATTGAACTAGTATTACAATAAATATAAATGCAAGAATATATATAAAGTAATACGCACTTAAGCAATATAAAGATAAGCAAGTAAGTAAGTGGTGAGACACAATGTAATTTTCAAGTGTATTTTATTTATTGATGTTAAATAAAATACAAGGTTGTTACGGAATAAGATATTACAAAGTAAGTATCTAAACAACCTATGAATTACAAGTGATCTAATTTTGCTAAATAAACTCCTTGATCGAAATACTTAAAGTTGTGAAGTATAACTGTTTAGATCGAGAATATTTGAGTAAAGGCACCAAATTGCAAAAGTATGTAACTTGGACGAGGAAGTGACTTGGTATTTATAGGCAAAAAGAATAAATATAATATTCTTTTTGCCGTACAAATATGGTTACATGCATTTAAGGAAATTACTTTAATTCCTTAAATGCATTGATTAAAGTACAAGAATAAAGTCGCATGATATTGACTTGTCTTCTAATTAACCAACCACCTTTACATGTGTGTAAAGATTTAACAAAGGACAAATGGATTGTCCGGGTAAAGGTATGTAAAGGCATAAAGTCAATTCCTCGTAATCATTGTTCAGACTTGTAAGGTATAGAACACTGACAAGGACTCCAGTCAGGAGATCTGGTAAGTCTTCCAGCGAGCTCCGCTATTTGTCAGACTTCTTTCTTCAGACTTCAGTCTTCGACTTCAGTGAAAATGTTCTTCAGTGGAAAGATCTTGACTGGAGTGAAGTCCAGTGAACAAATCTGGTGAAATCCAGATTCTTGTACAAGTAAGTTGTTCACTGGTCTTCACATAATTTTTGGACAAATCTTCAGAGGGCTCCAGTAATCACATCTGGAGCGACTCCAGTAAATCTGGACCTAACATCTTGTGGCAATGACATTTTTAAACATGAAAGTGCCTTTTTCTCTGCCTCACATAATTTCTTATCGGATTCAGCCATATCTTGATAAGCATATACTTTGGTAACACCACTGTCCTTATATGTTGGGGCTTTATATCCTTCAGTCATACAAGTCCACATTCTAATATCAGTGAATTGCATAAAGGATTCAAATCGACCGTTCCAAGAAAAGTATCGGTCTATGATCATTAGCTTGGGTGGTGAATTACCCTTACCAGTCTGATGGTCCATTAGTATTAATTGATTAAGATAGTTTACAGCCATTGTATATGTGGTTTAACTTATAAACACACAGACTTGACAAGAAAACGCAAACTGGGAACATGCAAATGAAACTCGCAAAAATGTAGGAACACGCAAACCGTCCAGGAACGCGCAAAATCTGAGAACACGCAAACTAGGAGAAACGCGCACCTTCCAAGAAACACACAAAGTTCAGAAACACACAAATTCTCAAGAACTCTCAAAATTTCAAGAACAAGCAAACCACAAAAACACACAAATGCCTTGGTAATATCAAAACGCGCACGAAAAGGTACTAGTTTTCAAGAACACACATAGTACACTTTTCAAGAACACACAAACACCACTTTCACACAATTTCTTAGATCCCGAGCCCGATATTGCTCAAGGATACACGAGATTAAGAGAAAATGTTACTAGGATATAGATTAATCAATATTTGGCAACAAGTTTGAACCTTTCTTTCAAAAACATGCCCAAAGATTAACTTTCACCTAACTCACGTAAATAAAGGGATACCACAAAACCGTTGTCAATCTCTAACCAAGGTTATAAAAAACCTGTGGCTCTGGATACCAGTTGTAAGTCCCTCGGGTCTTGTACTATTATCAAACCAGAGATTGACTTAAGGATATGTCGAGGTGCGGTAATTCCTCGAGATAACCCACAGTTTATATATCTTTTACGTGATGATAAACACTCCGGGAACGGCTCTCCGGACGCACCTTACCTAACACATGGTAACTTGCAATCTACGAGCCGTTTGGGGAGCCGGGTGTGTGTTTGCGGTTCGTGCACTAGACGAGTATTACCCACAAGATAAATCGTACGTGTTCCTATTTTTCTCTCTCTAGGATTTGCTCGTTTCTCTCTCTACACTCTTGTTGGAACACGCATACACACACCCTTTATTTATAGGCAAAGGCTAGGAACACGCAAATGGCTGTTTGCGTGTTCTGAAACACGCAGGCCCATGCGTGTTTCCAAGCCCAAGGCCCATTAGGGTTTTTGCCTTTTTGCACGTTTCTATAGTCATTGCATACTTTTGCTTGTTTCCACAGAAACTCTCAAACCATTTGAGAGTTCTTGAAAACAATCATACTTTTGCTTGTTTCTTAGAAACTCTCAAATGACCATTTGAGTGTTCTTACTTTGAACAAGCGAATCTTTTGCTTTTTCCTAAGAACCCTCAAATAACACTTAAGATATAGTGAGTAAATGTCTTTACTGCTGTCAAGACGCAGAAACGACATTGTACTCTGAGTTAATGTCTATACTGATGTCAAGACGCAGAACCGACATTAACTCAACTAATGCTTTAACTGCTGTAAAGATATGCAGAACTAGCATTAGCCTTCGACACATTTCAACTGCTGTAAATATGCAGAAACAATGTCGTCTATATTACCTATTGGAAATGTGTATATAAGATAGTGTTTATACTGCTGTAAATACGCAGAAACACAAATATCTTAACTTCCCTCTGGAAGTACATTAAGTTAATATCTCAACTGCTGTTAATACGCAGAAACAATTTAACTTAATGACTCTTTAAATGTTATGTCTAAAACCTGCAAAATACAAATAATAAACAAACATATAAACATAAGTTGGATCCCAATTGGCTTTCACAAAATATGCCAGGGTAATATTAAGACAAATGGTAATTACAAGATAATTACAAGACTTAAACTTATACACAAATATATAGAATGCTCATGTCACTGAGAATCATGCACTAACACTTGGCCAATTAAACACACCTTTCTTCAGACTATCAGTAATTGGAGCCACAATTGCAGAGAAATTTTTGATAAATCTTCTATAAAAAGATGTCAGTCCATGAAAACTTCTTACTTCAGTGATTGTAGTAGGAATTGGCCTTGATCTGATGGCTTCCACCTTGGAAGGATCTATGGAAATACCTTCTCTCGACACCATATAACCAATAAATATTAAACTCTCCACCATAAAATCATATTTTTCCAATTTTTCATACAACTGCTATTTCCTCAATAATTCAAATACTTTTCTTAAATGATCAACATGCTCAGCTTCATTTCTTGAATAAACAAGAATATCATCAAAGTAAACAACAACAAACTGACCAATGAGTGGTCCGAGAACTTCATTCATCAGTCTCATGAAAGTACTGAGAGCATTAGATAAACCAAAAGACATTACTAACCATTCATAAAGGGCTCCCTTGATTTTGAATGTTGTCTTCCACTCATTTCTATCTTTCATTCGAATCTGGTGATAACCACTTCTGAGATCAATTTTTGAAAACACGCTGGAGCCATGTAACTCATCAAGCATATCATCCAATCTAGGAATGGGATATCTATACTTAATAGTTATATTATTTGGCTCTACTATCAACACACATTCTCATTGAACTACCTTTCTTTGGGACCAGGAGAGCTGGGACTGAACAAGGACTCATACTTGCTCTCACATAACCTTTAGCAACCAACTCATCTGCCTGCCTTTGTAACGCTTTTCCTTCAGTTGGTGAACATCAATAAGTAGCTTTGTAAGGAAGAACTGAACCTGGAACCAGGTCAAGCTGGTGTTCTATACCTCTAACTGGCGGCAAACCTTCAGGTAAGTCTTCTGGGAAAACATCAGTGAATTCCTCCCGTAGAGACTTCAGGAGACTGGGACTCCAGTGAACTCCATGTCTTCAGTACGTTCAAGCACTAGTAACATCATAACTAGAGAGCCTCCAGTTAACTCTTCTTCAACTTCAGTTTGTGACATAAATAATGACTTGGGCTGGTCTTTGTTATTGATTTTCTGTAACTCATTAGGTTTCAGAGAAGTCAAAGTGACCTTCTTCCCACTTACAAATAATGAATAAGAGTTTGCACGACCATTATGAAATACATAATTATCAAATAACCAAGGTCTACCCAGTAAAATATGACAAGCATCCATAGGGACAAAATCACAAACAATTTTATCTACATAAACAGATCCGATGGAAAAAGGAATAGTAACTTGTCGGTTAATTTTTACCTCAGATCCTTCACTGAGCCATTGCATTTTGTATGGACGAGGGTGTTTTGTGGTAGGTAACTCCAGTTTTTCTACCATATAAGTTGAAGCAGCATTAGCACAACTTCCACTATCAATTGATCAGATCACATACCTTGTCTTTAACAGTACATCTGGAATGGAAGATATTTTCTCTCTAGGCAGTATCAGTTACAACTTCATTAGTATACATCACTCTTCTGGCTACCAGCATTTCTCCAACATCTACACCAACATATGTTTCTTCACTTTCATCATCACACCTTCTTCAGTGTCAACATCTGGTAAGCTTTCAATCTCCTTAGCAGTGAATACTCTCTCTGGTTGGGACACTATGCCTGGAAGTGACCAAAACCATGAAACTTAAAGCATTTTCTTCCAACTGACTCTTTTGATCCTCCAGTTTCTTTCTCCTTGCCAAGGACTGTTGACCAGTTGCACTATGCTTCAGAACTGGTTGACTAGAACTGGACGAAACCTTAGTGAAAGCTTTGTACTGGCTTTCTTTTTCAGTTGCTTCTCAATCTGGAGAGCCAAATTGCAATCTCCTTTGTATGTCCAAATGGGCTGCAACTCTATCTTTTCTAAAATGGTAGCATTCAACCCACCAATGAATCTGGCGATAGTATGCCCTTCAGTTTCTTTCACACCATTTGAGTCTTCAGTTGCTCGAATTCTCTGATATACTCTACAACTTCTTTATTACCTTGCTTCAGGTTGTTCATCAGGAGATACTGATCTTGCTTGTACGACTGGGGAACAAATTTCCTCTGCATAACTTCTTTCAGCTTGGACCAGGTCTTAATTTTGCTTGTACTCTTATATTCTCTTTCAGACTTCATATTATCATACCAAGATGAAGCATACTTTTTCAACCTAATAATGGCAACTTTAAAGCTTTTCTTATCATCATAACCTTTTATTTCCATTATTCTATCCATAACCTGAACCCATTCAAAGAATTCTTCTAGGTTAGAAGAACCAACGAAATCTGGTGGATCTATCCTCATATCTTTCGTGTCATCAACCTTATGCATCCTATGCCTTCTTCTAGACTGATTAGACTCATCAGAATCAGTAGAAGATCTGGGGGTGTCATCAGATCTCTCACTAGGATCTTGAGACTCATCATCTCTTTCACCTACAATACGTTCTCTATTCAACCTTAAACCACCATCTTCTAATAGATTAAGAACCCTACCAAGTGTTTCTTGTAGATCTTCAAACTGCTTATCCCTCCTAGCATTATGAGCTTCTTCTAATGTCATATTTCTTCTAATAGCCATCAATCTTCAACAAAGCAATACCAACAATAACAGATGTAAACAAAACGAACTATTACTGCAACAGATCTAATCTGACCCAACTAACCAAACAATAACCAAGGACTAAAAGATTAAGAAACCTTTTTAGAACCTAAACAAAAATGATGGAAATTACGCAATAACTCACGCACAACGGAAATTAAACAAAAATGGAATTATATATTTTTGGTATTTTATGGATTTATGAAATAACAAGAAACAAGACAATAAACAAAAGGGTAGGTAAAAGAATCCACCACCAAGATTCGTAAAGGCCAAGCCACCGGAACCAAGGATAAAGGAAACACTCCAACCCACAACTATGTTTGATAAAGGTCTAGCCACCACAAACACAGATAAAGGAATCGAAGATTTAAGATCTTACCACTATATTTGATAAAGGACGAACCACCGCAAATATAGATAAAGGGATCACTCCAAACCACCATGATTAAATATCTATAAAGGTAAATGAAGATTTTGGATAAGAAATATAGGTTGCTCTATTAATTTCATTCAACAACATAATCTGATTTACAATGAGAAATACAACCCTTATTTATAGATAATACTATTTCCTAGGAGTTATCGACATAATAATAAAATAATAAAAAGTTGTAATGTGCATAGGACAACCACTTATTTATTAGCCAATGGGAAATGGACAGACGAACCTTCTAGAAAGATTCCTTTTGTAAGAGGACCCACAAACCGTTAGAAATAACGTGGCCACTCACTCTTCCTTGTCTTCTTCTTCGACAATTGTCATTCTTCCTTTATTTGGACCCCACATTCATGCGACACACGCAAACTTTATTAGGCAATTGGAAAGTGACATCTGGACTTCCACTAGAGACTTTAAATCTGGAGCAGCCATCAGTAGACTTGACTGGGGCTGGTCACTGGAGTGCTTCAGTGGAGAATGTTACCGGTGGACTTCTGGAAAGCTTCACTGGAGGATCACTACTGGTAACATCTGGAGCTATATGCCACTCGAGAAGGGTCACTACTGGCAACTGGACTTGTTCAGGAAATATTGGCGACTGGACTTGTTCAGAAAGTACTTGTCTAAAATGGGCCAAAACTAGTAGAATCAACATTGCTTGTTTTGGCGGCATAATCTGGCCAGTTTCCTTCAGTGCAGTTAACTTCTTAAATTCAGTTGGTTTCTCTAGTTCAATGTGCTTCTCCAGTTCAGTGAACCTGGGCATTTCTGCATCATACACACTATTGGAATTTCCTGGGTTCAAAAGGTGATACACAGATAGCTCCGTTTGGTGACATCTTTACGAATAGACTTGACCCGACTAAGGCTGATCGTATGATTCAACCTGTTTCTAATGATGATGTCAGGGAGGCTGTGTTTAGTATTGGTGATAATAAAGCTCCTGATCCTGATGGTTTCTATTCAGTCTTCTTATTAAAGTATCTTGGGACATTGTTGGTAATGATGTATGCAAATCCGTTCAAGATTTCTTTAGAAATAGCAAGATTCTTTAACAAATAAATCATAGAATCAATGCGCTGTTTCCTAAAAAGAGTACTCCAGATGTGGGTCCGCCTAGGTGTGCTTTAAAAGTCGATATTCAAAAAGCTTATGACACGGTTGATTGGCTTTTCTTGAGATCCATCCTGATTAAGTTTGGTTTTCATGAGAGATTTGTGGAGTGGGTTATGACCTGTGTCACCTCGATTTCTTATTCTTTATCTATCAATGGCAACATATATGGCTATTTTAAAGGAGGTCGTAGCCTCAGGCAAGGAGATACGATGTCACCCTACCTGTTTGCTCTTGTGATGGAGGTACTATCTCTTACTCTTACACATAATGCAAGGTCCTCTCCATCGTTCAGGTACCATAGTGGATGTGCTAAACAAAGATTAATTAATGTTTGCTTTGCGGATGATTTATTACTTTTCTCTCGAGGGGATTTAAACTCTGTGAAAGTCATTATGGAGTCATTGGATTCGTTCAAAAAAGCTTCTGGACTAGTTCCTAGCTTAATGAAAAGCACCGCTTTCTTTTGTAATGTGGCTGATTATACAAAGCAAGTTGTTGTATAAAGATTGTGCTATACTGGTTGAAAAGCTTGATAAAAGGATTAGTAACTGGAGGAATAAGACGTTATCTTTTGCTGGACGTCTTCAGTTGATTCAATCAGTATAATCGTCCTTGCACGTCTATTGGGCTTTGGTGTTCATTCTCCCCTCACGAATTATCATGGATTTGGAGAAACGTATGCCGGGATTCCTCTAGTCACAAGGTGTAATTCAAAAAGGTAAATCTAAAAGCATCTTGGAAATCAGTTTGTGGTTAATCATATTTGGAGCATTCTTATACACCGAAAATCTGTTTGGGTTGATTGGATTCATTTACACTAGGTCAAAGGTAGGGGTTTTTGGGAGGTTGCACCTAGGGGTAGTATGACCTGGAGTTAGAGGAATTTACTCCAAATTCGTCCTAAAATTTGAGCATATATAAAAAATCATATCAGAAATGGAATGAACTCCTTTGCATGGCATGACAACTCTGTATAGGGTATATCTTCAAATACTTTGAAGTTCGTGGAAGAGCCGGTGGAGATCTTAGATAGTGAGACTAAGAAGTTGAAAAACACATGGTATAACAATCGTCAAAGTTAGATGGCAAGCTAGGCGTGGACCCAAGTTTACTTGGGAGCGGGAGGATTCGATGTGTGCTAAATATCCTCATTTGTTTAGTGAGTCTAGAGTAGATTAAATTTCGAGGACGAAATTCCTTTAACGGGGGAATGATGCAACACCCGTGAGTTTTGACCTCGTTGACTTTCTTTGACTTTTGTTGACTATGTTAATTATTTGTAATATCGACACTTTGAGAAATTATGTGATTAATAAAAGTCGAGTTGATTTTATGTTCCTTAGCGTAATTCGTGATATTTTAGTTTTACGTGTTTGGTCTGGATACCCGTAAGGTTGTTACTAGCTAGTGTGTGGTATATGGTGAGTGTGCTAGTGTGCCAAAACCCCCCGTCCACCCATTCATTTCCAATATTCCACTTCTCTCTCTATCTTATCTCTGTGTCTCCTTTCTCTCCCAAATTGCCAGAACACACACAAACACACACTATTCATATTTTCTTTTAATTTTCGGGGGTTATGATAGCTTCAAAAGTGTTAGAAATTAGTTTAATAATAATCCTTATCATCAAAACTTTAAGATCTTTGGGTAGAATCAAGTGTTCAAAGACTTTAAAGCTCCAAAACCGGATTTGAAGTTGTGGGTCGAATTGATAAGTGTTTCTTAGCTCTAAATGAAACTTTTACATTGTAAGTTGTTGTAGATCTAAATGTTTGGTGGTCGATTTGAGTGTAAAATGTGTGTTTTAGCTCAAAAACGGGTTTTGAATGAAAGCTTTTTTTTTTGGGTAAACGGTTACCCAGATCAATATTATACCAATCATCAAACATAAGTACAAGTAATATGGCAGAGTACCATATTAGTTCATATACATGACATACCATGTATATGTAATCCTGCTAAACAACTATGCATTGGAAGCAAATATATCGCCATCATAAAATCAATGCAGATCACTTCAGCCGGCCTCTTCAACATACTAAGTCGGTGTTGTATTCCAAAGAAAAGAGGGTATTCTCCATTTGTTGAGCAACTCACTGCCTTGAATGCCTTGTTTGAACTTAAGCGTAGCAATCTTAAATCTCACATTATAAATAATGATCTGTTGGATCTCGATCTATTGGCAAAAAGACGAGCATTCCTTTCCTGCCAAATGAAGTATGAAGAAGCTATAACCACCAATCTACCAATAACACTTTTAGTAGAGCGATGCTTGTAACAACCCTCAATTTTTGTGACTAGGACAACTTACTTATATTTATCTAGGTATCTATCCCGAGAAGTTTATTAAGAGAAATCGCCCTTTAATACAGTAAAATGCCTTAGAAATACCATAGATGACTAGCTATCTTAGAAATGCCATAACCAATAACTATAATCAGTTAAGCCAATCTCAAGCTACATATATTAGTTCTAATTGAAGTTGACAAAATGTCAATGAACCAAAAATTTTAATTCGATAAGTTAAGTTAAATATATAATAAACTAAGACTCACAAATTGAGTTAACAAAGATAATTATTCACAAATGTCCAACAATTCAAACACCAAGTAAATTCAAGTATATTTGAACACATAATTATAATGACCATCTTAAAAATTTATTTATAGAACTATGATGTACATAAAAGTGCTTAAATAATAATAACTATATATATATATATATCTAATGTAAATACAAGTTTATAAATAATGAGATAAGTAATAAAATTAAAACACAAAAAAAACTATATATATTTACATACATCTATATATATACACACCGTATACATACATATATGTACATAAACCATGTCTTAGAAACACTACATAACTAGTAAATATTTATACAAGAACATATGCATACACTTATATCCTTGCAAGAACTAATATATGCACCCAATACAAATACATACATAGACATACATATATATGCATATTGACATGAGTGTAAGACTTTTATATAATTGTTCCTTACAAAATTTGTAATTTTTCTTGCAAAAATTCAGCCATGTGCACTCCACCAATCACAATTTAACTAGCCACATGATACCCTTATAACTCCCAAGGTTAAGTTAACATACCATCACACCCCACACTTCACACATCCCTTTTCATTTTACACACACAAACTAATATTTTCTCTCTCATTTCTCTCAAATTTTCTGCACTTCCTCCTCTTTTCTTCCTCTCCATTTTGGCTCAAATAATCAACAAAAAGACAAGGAAAAATCATATTAAACTTTAATAATAAAAAGGGTTTTTGAAAGGCTTAAACAAGGGTTGATTCAAGTAAGATTTAAGGGTTATTTCAATCTTGGAATAAGGGTTGTTTAGAGGTTATAGGGCCACGAAATTTCTGCCCAAAATCATTTTCAAATCCGAGTTCATCAAGGGTATAAATCTTCATCTCTTTGTTTAATCTATCTTGTTTTTGTTTATACTAAAAGATCTTTATCAAAAATTAAGTTTTTCTTTGATTTTCTTCTTCAAAATACACTTAATGAGGGAATGTTGACAGAATCTTTCCTTTCATGCCATTGCATGTCAAGATCTAGAGAAAAGATTCAAGGATTCAACTCATATAAGACCCACAAGTGATGGTTCATGAGAAAGCTTTCAAACTAGTTGATAGACCTATATAAAAATCGATTTGTGATGATATAAATGGAACATATATTCTGTGATTTTTATAAATAAACTTATTTTTATGTTGTATGAAGGATTTGTCAAGAGATTTGTTCATAAAATGGTTAGATGGTCACATGCAATCACATTTTTGGATGATATTTGCAAGAACTAAGTTTATTGATTTTGTTGGGTAAAAGTTCAAGTATGAATGATATGTGTTGATCTTGAAATTAGTTGAAATCTGTATATTTGATGTTGAGGAACACAAAATAAAGTAATAATCTTGTTAGTGGTAATCTAGAGGCTAAAACAAGCAACAAACACTATTGGTGAGTTGATATAATCAAGAAGAATTCTGACAGAAATAATCTTTTCACTTGGGACTAATAAACTGAGCATTTCCAGACATTTTCAAACAAAACTTTCAAAATAAAAGCTGTAGATAAAATAGTTAAGTTTAATCTCCAACTAGAATTACGCAAAAATACTAAACCAAACGAAAGATATGATTTTCCTACTGAAACTGGTCAAACTGTTATTTTGTCTTAATATATTAAGAATTTTAACAATTTTTATCTCCTAATCCATAATGCTCCAGGAAGTCATACTTGGTGGAAAGTAATTTCAATTTGTCCATGACTTAAGATAAATTTATGGTATTTTTCTGAAGGTCAAATCATTAAGAACTTTTATAAAACATTTCAAGTCGCACAACAGCAACCATTCTTACCAGTTTTAGTTTGGAAATTTTTAGAGGTAGCAAACAATGTCTAAAAATTAAGTAAAAATTTACAAAATTATAAGACACATATAGGTTGCTACACAAAAATCAAGAAGGTTCAAATAATTCGTCTTGACCCCAAAATAGTAGCTAACATTTCGTAAAAATAAAGTATAAAACAGAAAATTTGTAAGTAATCTTATAAATGGCATAATGGGCTATGTAATGAACTAAGAACCATAATGGGCTAACCCGGCCCAAATAATGAACCCATAAGGAACACAAATCAGTAGGCCCACTTGGCCCAATAAGCCTTAAAGTCCAATAACCAATATAACCCATTAAGCACATAACCCAAATAAGGTTAAGCCCAATAACTAAACTAAGCCCAAGTCACTTAAAAACCCATCACATTTTGGCCTAATTGATAATGGCCCATAACACTTAATTGAATTTCATGAGATAAGTGTAATCTAAATAAAACAAAGATGATTAAGTGAGATAGGCATAAGTAATTATGTTAACCAAGCTATATATTGATATCACAAATGCTAATTCGTGCTAAAGTTGATTACACACCAAATTATGAATAAGGATGATATAACTTAATATGACATTTATATATGATAACCTAATATGCCAAGTGAAACCACAAATGAAGCCATGTTACCGAGAATCTAACAACTTATAACTACGCATGTAATAAAAGTAACCTTTTACACCATCAATCTCTACAACCAAAACGATGCGAGTGTTACCAATATACTTGGATCCCACAATTGATAGCAACATAATGAAAATGGCATTTCTAAGTGATGGCTTAAGATAGGAACTTATGTATATTAGTTCTATCATAGGGATAGTCTTGACTTGAAATATGATGGAGGAACATAATGGATATATGGTCAAGGAACATAATGGAGGAACATAATATGCGGCATATCAAGGTGAGTCATAACCCCCTTTCAACTCTTTTATGTGCTTTACTACGGGGTGAAAAGCATGATAATTAAAATTGCTTTCTATATTTGAAATGAATGTTGATAATATGATTATGAAATGGAATTCTCTTGTATGTTCAATTTGATAAATGTTTTATGATGAGCTTGAGTTCTGTCAACCCGTTTTCTTTCGGTACACTGCTACTTATTCCGAATATGGAGGCCTGTAGTTAGATAGTTGCACAACTAGGATTTGTCCACCCACCCAACGTGTAACGGTGGGATGTTTGGATGCCTTTGTGACGACCATCATTCCCAGTCCGACCACGTGGTGTTCTAGCTACCTTAAATTTGAATGGTCGTCTCCATGGCACAACCCTATTATTATTAATACGGCACTTGATTGACATCTTGTGCCATGAAATGAATTATATATATTGTTGGACTTGACAAAATGGTAGTAGTAGTGGCTCAAGCATTTACTCATCAAAATTATGTAAATTATGCCTTTGTGGCTAAATGAAATTGATATTGAATTATGCCCTTGTGACTAAGTGAAATTGATATTAATATTGTTGATAATTGGAAATTGTTTGAACATACGGATTGGGTATCGTCCCTCATATGATATCCTGAAAGACGTTGAAATTGGTGATATTGAAATGATTTTGGTAACCAAATGATTTTGGTATGATATACGATTAATCGATTTATATACTTTTTCTCTCATGATAATTTGACAAATGATAACCTGAAATTTTACTATGGATTTTTCCAAGTCTTGATATGACATTATGGTATTTGGAAACTTGATAGCATGATATGAAAATTTTGTCGATCATATGGTTTGGATATTTTGAAATGTAATAGTAATCGGTTTTCTAAGTATTAAAACGGTGATGTACCAAAATTAATATAAAAACCTATGCACTCACCAACTACGTTTTCGTAGTTGTCACTTTTTCTTCATTATTTTCAGGAAATAAGCTTAAGCATTGAGGATTTATATGCTTCATGATTATTGGCATTGCACTTTGGAGTCAAAGATCAAACCTTGTGATAGGCAATAGAATCCGCCTTGATCATTGTAGTTTACTATTTCATGCGCTTGTTATTTGGTTCTTGGACTTAATATCCAAGTATGGTGGACGCATTTGTACTTGGAAATTGGTTCACATGTTTGTACATTGTAAATTATTTTTATCAAATAAAGCTATGGTGAATGTTATTTATAATCCTTTGTTTTGAATATCTGACTTTCTGTGCATCTCATTGTTCCGCCTTAGTTGGGGTGTTACAATGCTTAGCAATAGGAGCAAGCAAAGTAATAATGTCATCCCATTTTGCTAATATATGAGACATACCAGCCAACTTTTTTATTCCATTCCAAACGTGTGAAGAAAAATTACATTCAAAGAAGAGGTGACCATGAGAATCACGATCTCTCTGACATAATGGACAACACATCAAATTCAGATTGGAGCCTCCTCCAGCTTCCCATTCTTTCAATCTATCTTCTGTTTTGGGTTTGTTCTGAAAAATCAGCCAAAGATGAAAGGAATATCGCGGGTACACTGACAAAACCATACCATATCAACCCATTGAACTTCATTTTGCCTGTATCTGATAGTATCCCAAACTGTAAAAGAAGAGAATGGCTTTACTTGGTTACTAGAATCACACCATTGAAAGTAGTCATTTCGATCAACATTAATAAGAGGAACTCCAATTCTAATGAGAACAGGGAAAAGGATAAACCAAGCTTCCGGAAACTTCCAGTTATTACCATCTACTATATCAACAACTTTGGCACATAGAGAAAGACCCGCTCGTGCAATGGAACGACGATTAAGAATAGAAGCAAGAGGTCCTAGATCATTCCAATTATTATGCCATGTAAAGACAGATTTGCCATTACCAATACGAGACTTAATATATGATCGAATAGAAGGTCTAAGTTGAAGCAATTTGCGCCAACTCCAAGTCATGCTACTACGGGGTGCAATGTCCCAGAAACTTCGACCTTTCAACTTGTAAAGATAAATCCAATCAACCTAGAGCGATTCGCGATGTGTAATAATACTCCAGTTGTGCTTAATCATAAGAGCAACATTGACATCAGTGATTCGTTTAATACCAACACCACCCTCACATTTTGGAAGGCAAATGGATTTCCATAAAGCTTTAGAATTACCTCTTTGAAGTTCACCTTAAGACCATAGGAACCGACGTATCCGTTTTTCCAAACCCTTAATAACACGTGACAGTGAAATAAAAACAGAAGCCTAATACACATGCATAGAAGAAAGAACCGAGTTAAGTAATTGTAGTCGACCAGTAAAGTACAGTGATTTGTTCCTCCAATCACTAATTCTCTTATCCAGTTTTTCAATTAGTAACTTACAATCTTTATATAGCAGCCGAGTGGAAAGAAATGGAACTCCAAGATACCTTACCGGTAGTGATCCTTCTTCTAAAGGTAGTAATGCAAGAATACTTTGTTTAACCTGATCAGGAACATTGTGCCAAACTTGGAGCTAATCTAGAGACTTTTTGAAACAAATCAAGGGACTCCATAATGGTTTTAACAGAACTCGTGCCACCTCTAGAGAAAATGAAAAGGTCATCTGCAAAACAAATATTAATGATTTTTTGCTTAGAGCAACCATTATCGTACCTAAATGATACAGATGTCGCCTTCTTATGCAGAACAAGTGATAGCATCTCCATGACAACAGTGAACATGTATGAAGACATGGATCTCCTTGCCTTAGTCCACGTCTTCCTCTGAAATAACCATGAATGTTACCATTCATACTTAAAGAATATGAGACCGAGGTAACACATGTCATTATCCGATAAACCATTTTTTGATGAAATCCAAAACCACCCAGGATTTTCCTCAAGAAACACCAATCAACAGTGTCATATGCTTTATGGATATCTACCCTAAAAGCACATCTTGGAGGACCAGTATTCCTGTGATAGTTATGCATAAGCTCCTGGGTCATAAGAATATTATCAGAAATACTCCTACCTGGTACAAATGCCGATTGATTAATGCCCACTAGATCCTTCAGCCTTTCCAGGATTCGGCTAGTGATAATCTTGCTGATAACTTTATAGAGGACATTACAACATGAGATAGGTCTATAGTCCGTCACACAATCTGGTTTTGGTTTCTTAGGCACCAAAGCAATAAGGGTATGGTTGAGCTCTTTCAGAAGCGGTCCACTGGTAAAAATTTCTTTAACAGCCTCGTACACATCATTCCCAATAATATCCCAAGCATTTTTAAAGAATGTAGAAGTGTAGCCATTAGGTCCTCGGGCTTTATTATCACCAATATTCAACACAACCTCTTTAACTTCATCATTTGTAACTGCTCTAACCATATGAGAGGCTTTATTATGTTCCAATTTTCTTGTAATTACCCCATTATAATTAAATGTTTCAATAAGACCAACAGAGCCCAAGAACTGAGTATAGTGATTGACAAACGCATTTAAAGCCTCACCACCTTCAAACTCGTTTCCATTAATATCTTTTATTCTTTCAATGTGGTTTAAATGCTTCTTAATTTTTAGCATATTATGGAAAAATGTCGAGTTAGAGTCACCAATCTTGAGCCATTCTACTTTCAATTTCTGCTTAAGAAATCTTTACTCATCTACCATAGCCTCCTGAAAAGCATTAAGTAAAACAGTCCCTTCTACTCGTAACTCAACATTTGCAGGATCAACATCTATATCCTGCTCAACTCTATCCAAATCAGCTTTTAAATTAGTAACACGCTCATGGAGATTTCCATTTGCATAATGGAGTTTCGCATAGGTGTTTTCAGATTTTTCAATCTCCGTACCACTTTATACATAGCAAAGCCATGAACTTGAGAATTCCAATCATTAGAAACTTCCTCATTAAAACCTGCTTTATAAACCAGAAAGTTTGAAAATTTGAAAGGTCTCGGTCTTTCTCTAGTTATAGTAGGGAGCTTGAGTATGCAAGGAGAATGGTCAGCTACCGTAAAAGGCTGAAAAATAGCATGAGAGTGTGGAAAATCTGTCAAAAATTGAACATTTCCCATTACTCTATCTATTTTCTTTAAGATCCTAATTCTTTTCTTCGGTTTTTGATTCCAAGTAAAGTGAAGACCAGTGCTTTTAATATCAATGACTTCAATCTGCTCTATACATTCTATAAAGTCTTTCATTCCTCTACTGACCGAAGAAGATCCAGAGAAACTATCTTCAAGATTCAAGGACGAGTTAAAGTCCCCCAATAGAACCCAAGGTTTATTATTGTCAAAGAGTTTATGCATGCATAACGCTTGCCAAAGTTGCCTTCTTTCCATATAGTGGTTATCTGCATAGACAAAAGAACAAAAAAGTAACTTCTAATCAAGCTTATACACAATTTGAATATGTATTACTTGACTGGTTTGAGATATCACCATTACATCCACCAAATCAGAATTCCATCCAATGATAATACGAGTACCTTTGGAAAATAAACCCCCATTAGAGGTCTAGTTCCAACTTTTACAAAGCTTTTTACAAATAGCAACTAAATGAGACTCCAAAATGGCGCATACATGTAAATGATTCTCATTAATCACATTGCGAACCTCTTTTTGTTTAAGAGGACGGTTCAATCCTCTAATGTTCCAGGAGGCTATACTACCCATCGGACACCTTATAACTGGGAGTGCTTGCCCCCATTTTAGTTGTCTTGGGTTTTGTAGAATCTGACATGAACTCAGTAGTTTCTGTGTCTACATCAAAAATTTCATCTCCCTCTTTGCATTCAGGAACACTAGGTTCCTTAGCAGAATCCCTACTTCCAGTATTTATTTTGCCATTCTAATCATCCTCAACATCCAAAGCACCAAAAGAATTACTAGTTTCAACATGAGATTTAGAAGTACTAGGCTCAGAATTCTTCTTTTCTTTGCTGGATGAATTGCTCATAGTATTCTCCGCTTTATTTGCAATTGGTCTATATATGAAATTCAGTTTTTTGGCCGGAAAATGGAACCCTTGCTTGTTGCCTTTCTTTTTTCCTTTGACTTGTTGTAAACCATCTTCATCAATCTGTGCCAATAGTGTCTTAGTTTCCTTCACAATTAAAGGGCATTGTGAATCAACATGGCCAAAGACACAACATCGATAACACCTAGGAGGTGTCCATTCATACTCCACTTTAATTGATGTCTTCAAATATCCTTCATCATTTAGATTAGGGACAGCCAAGATAATACTTTGTTTTAGATCATTCAAAGCATCCAACTCATCCATAGCCCTAGAATAGCTATTCCTTCCCCAAGATTCAACACACATGGTTGTAGTATATGAGTCCATGCGCAAGGGAATACCAATTTTTGACAAGGGCATGCTTAAACCATCATCTGAGTAGGCAACCATGGGTACATCATGCAATTTAACCCATACCAAAATTGTTTTCAATTCAGCTTTTTGCATGGCCACGTTAGTTGACCAAACATTCAATATAATGGGGTTATTGCGATTTATCCATGGTCCAGATACGAGTACTTTATCCATTCCTTCTTTTGAATTGAATTTAAAGAAGAAAAACCCATTGTTGTTCATCATAATACGTGAGCAATCATATTTAGACCAAGCAGTTTTTATAAAATTCTCAAAAACCAGAAATGCAATACGTTTGCCCAGAAAGTAGCCATACTATGTATTATCAAATAGGTTGATTACCTTTTTATTTGACTCACGGGGAGAAAAACATCAGCATCATCAATAGATTCCATCGAGTCCAATTTACGCAGGTTCACCTTCCTTTTCTCTATGTTACCTGACAATGGTGAGTGACATACCACTCCCATAACACTAGCCTATCTAATTTGAATAAGTAGTGACTGAGGCAACTTCCAATGAACCATAACAACTTCCATTCTTTGATTGTACTTAAACCGAAGAGTCATTAACTTGAGACGAACTGTAGAAACAATTAACTCAACCAGTTGACTTTCATCACATTTCGTTTGCTTAAACAAACATGCATCTCTCTCTTGCCATATCGCATACACCGATTATGCCAACACTAGCTTAGAAACCACACTAGTAAAGGATTTTTTCTTTGCAATCTATATCAAATTACGCATCATATCATCCCAAACCACATCATGTGATAGACCAACATCCTTGTTCACTTCATGCCATACCCTTAAAGAGTAGGAACAATCAAAAAATAAATGGGAGTGTGAATCCGGTTGCAAATTACAAAAAGGACACATCAAAGACAAAGAGTTTGGTTGACCGCTAGCAGTAAAGCGGGGATTTCGAACACCAATGGAGTTTGGGAAGATATCATCAATGAAATGCTTCCGTGTACAAAGAGAATTTCCATGCAAAATGTGGTTGCAAAACTTCTATTGGTTGCATCTGTTTACTTTCTATGGCAAGAGAGGAACTCGCGATTGTTCAAGAAAAAGAAAAGATTGGTGGACAAAGTTGTCGATATGATTATATCAACGGTTCGACTTAAACTAGTAACTTGTAGATACAAGAAGACGCGACGAGTGGAGCAGTTTCTGACATCATGGGATCTTCTTGTTTCATTAGTTATTAATGTGTAATTTTTATTTCGTTTATTTCTAGATTACTAGCCTTTGTTTCTTTGGAGTGACTTGTCACTCATTTTTGGACGTTGCACTTTCGTGCATGGGTTGTAAGTCAGTCTAGTACTCAACTAGATTGCCTATTCTCCATATTTATAAAATTTCGAACCAGGGGTGACGACCTTTTAATTTTAACACATTAAGAAATGTAAATCATCCCAAGCCAAAGAAATCGAGAACTCTTCTAACCTACAAGCACTTGTTTTCAATTTTAACACATTAAGAAATGTAAAATAGGAGGACTTAGAATAAGCTCCCAAGATGATGGGAATGTCCAAGTATTCTTCTCAACAACATCGGCCACTTTAGTATCCAGATTAAATCCAGCGTCTCAAAAAGCTAAGGTAAGTTTCATAGCCCCTATATTTGATAACTTTAGGGTGGAAAGTGTACTAGATAGTCCTTGTGGTTTAATGCTATGGGAACTTATTAAGTTACTTAAGGATGTGCCCATTACAATTCATTTCATTAATTGGATTCTTAAATGATGCTTAATGTTTCCACACAATTTGGTGTCCCTCAGGGACTTCTGAGCTTGGTTGTTTGTACACGTCATCAATCATGTATCCCGAGGGACTTGTGAGCTTTGAGGACTTGTGAGCTTGATTGTCTGTACATGTCGTCAATCGTGTGTCCTGAGAGACTTGTGAGCTTGATGAACTTTTATTATGGTATTTATTAGTTGTGATCTTGGTGGTTAACATATTTGTGTGTTGTGTATGATCTTGTGAAACTATTGTAGTGATTCTATGTGCCTTACTCTAAGAGTTACTGATATGTCGGATTTTATACCAATTTCCCACATTGTATTTAGTCACTTTTGCATGTTTTATGAGTCGTTTTTGTATACATTTGGTGCGTTTATGGTATTAGTTAATGTTTTAGAAAAATAACAGGTACTTGAGCGTATTTCTGGAAGAACGACATTTTTGAAGCAAAATAAGTGATTACGGAAGTTTTACGGGTCTCAAGGCTGCATTTGGAGCCTGGTCAACAAAAGTCAACTAAAGAAGACTCTCATTGCGTCGCAACTAGGTGTTGCGCCACAACCTGAAAACAGAAAATTAAGTTGCGCCGCAACGCATTCAGTCTCCAACCAGACTGAGTCAACAAAAGTCAAACTCAAACGCGAGTCAAAGTTAGTTGCGCCGCAACTAGGCCGAATCAGGAGAAAAATTTAGGAAACTATATAAGGCATTTCAAAAACATTCTTTAACCTATCGTTTACTTTCGCAGCCATTTTTGGAAACCCTTAAGGTAGTTTTTCATCAGATTTATAATCTTGCAAGATCTTCATTACGATTGGACGATTTCCGTTATTCTCTTTCAATTATTTGTATTCGGTAATGATGAATTCTTCTATTTTGATTTGCTATTTCATAATTAATATGAGTAGCTAATCACTTTATCATCCATCTTGATGAAGTGAGACAATATGTAAGAATTACACTATTTTATTAATTCAAAGTTGATTTAAATTATCGTGGTGTCGAGAACTTGGTGAGTTGATTCTTTCTTAATTATTATTGTGATATTGGTGATATATATGTTCTTCATGAGTGGTACTAGTTGAATATATATGTTGATGCAGAAATGACCAGATTCAATTAACTGATCGATACCAGTGAACTGAGCGAGTCAAATGAACTGATGGGAGTTTTTGAAATAAAAGAAGATTCTGAAATGACGTTAAATTCTGAGCTGAAGTCCATTTCTGAACTGAAGGGGTCATCTGAACTGAATCAAAATTCTGAGCAAGTGATGCCATTTGAACAAGTCATGCTTATTCTGTCAGCAATGGCCCACTTCAGACAAGTTTTCACTGAACCAGTTCAGCCACCAGTTGTAACACTTCTCCAGTGGCAAGAAGCTCCAGATACATCCATATGAAATCCATCAGTGAAGTTCTACACTGAAGCCCACCAGTCCATTGAAGCTCTCTAGTGACCGGTTCCAGTCTCCAGATGGATGCTTCAGATGTACGTCTCCAGTAGAAGTCCAGATTTCAGTTTTTCGAGTTGCCTTAACAAAGTTTGTCCTGACACGTGTTCGTGGGGTCCAATAAAGAAGGAATGACAGCTATTGACAGGAAAAAGGAAGGAAGGAGTGACAACGTCATTTCTAACCGTTTGTGGCTCCATGCGCAAAAGGAGTCTTTACCCATGACAGCTTTTTGTTTATTTTATTATTATTTCGTTAATTCCTAGGAGATAGTTTTTGTGGCTATAAATAGAAGCTTTATTTCACATTGTAAAATCAGTTTTTGATATTGAATTTAATGAAATTAATAGAGCAGCCTCTATTTCTTAGAAATCTTCATTTACCTTTATAGATCTTTGATCTTGGTGGTTTGGAGTGATCCATTTATCTATAATTGTGGCGGTTCATCCTTTATCAATTATAGTGGCGAGATCTTAAATCTTCAATTCCTATATCTGTGTTTGTGGTTGCTAGACCTTTATCAAACATAGTAGCGGGTTGGAGTGTTTCCTTTATCCTTGGTTCCGGTGGCTTGGCCTTTACGAATCTTGGTGGTGGATTCTTTTGTCTATCCTTTTATTTTATTGTATTGTTTTTGTTGTTTGCTTCATATAAACCCAGAAAATACCAAAAATATTTAATTCCATTTTTGTTTAATTTCTGTTGTGCTTGAGTTATTACGTGTTTTACGCATCATATGTGATTTCAGTTAATTATTTTAATCAATTGTTACTAGTTCATGGTATGATAGTCAATGTCATTTTGATAAAAAGAATCATTTTGTCCACGTGTTGATTAACTGTTGGTGGCACCACATTGTCTTCACATAGATATGATTGTTAATTTGATAATTAAATAAACTAGTTGGTTAGGGAAATTGTTTAAGCGTTGGTGGTACTGGCTTTTGCAAAGGAACTGACTAATTAGGTGATTGAAATGATTTTACAAATGTTGGTGGTACCAGTTTGTGTCTTTATTTTGTCACGATTATCTTTGTCAACCTAATTGTATTTGAACTTCATTTATGTGCAATCTGAACATGTTGTTGAATGGATTCAAGATGGATGTCTTTTAAATTATTGTTTTCAAACAAAAACTCTCTTTTCGATTAATCCTTACGGGTTACTAACAATTAAATTCTCTAACTAATTGCAAAGTGACAACTCGGTCACAAACCCCCCCCCCCCTTTTACTGAACTACTTTGTTTTAACAATTGCTTTACCGAGTCCTTGTGATTGACCTCGGATTTACCAAGTTTACTTTACTGCATACGATCAGGTTCACTGCCCGTGAGTGTGTTGTAGTCTGTCTTTTATGTAAGTCCCCTTGGTCTTACCGAACCGTGATTGACTTAAGGATATGTCGAGGTGCGGAATTCCTCGGGATAACCCAAAGTTTTTATATCTACCTTTTATGATATCTTTTGCGTGAATATAAACACTCGTATTTGGTTACTATAGTGAAACGGCTCTCCGGAAAACTTTACCAACCAACATGGTAATCTAAGTCTACTAGTCGTCCAAACTGGGTGTGTGTTTGCGGTTCGTACGTGAGTCGAGTACCACCCACAAGATCAACCGTGCGTGTTCTTGGGCCCTTGGAAATAGTTCACACTAGTCAGGTGTCTTAGAACCTTTTAAAACTTCCTTTAATGTTACTGTTGATTCGGATAGTGAAGAGTTGATTGAGGTAATTGACAACGAAACGGCTGCTTTATGGGGCAAACACTCCTGCTTCTAGGGTTTCCAATGGGCAGCATAGCCTCTTGGAATATACGGGGGTTGAACCACCCTCTTAAGCAAAGTGAGGTTCGCCCGGTAGTGAAAGAAAATCGTTTGAAAGTTTGTGCGGTTTTGGAGTCTCATATGGATGTTGCAAATCTGTTTAATACTTGTAAAAAGATATGTAGGAATTGGGATTGGACTTCTAATGGGAATTTATGCAACAAAGGGACTAGAATCATTCTAGGATGGGATACAGAGGCTGCTGATCTAATGGTACTTCCTCAAACTGAACAGGTTATACATGTCCAAATTTTAAACTTGATAATAAGGCATTCTTTTGCTCATTTGTCTATGCTGAAAATGCTTATAAGGATAGAAGGAAATTGTGGCATAATCTATGTATGCATAAGGCTTTTATTGGTGATAAACCGTGGACTATTCTGGGTAACTTTAATTCTTCCTTGAACCTTGAAGATAGCTTTGCGGGTTCCTCTATAATTAATATTGGTATGAGGGAATTCAAGGAATGTGTGGATAACTTAGAAGTCTTTGATATAAGTAGCATGGGTCTCCATTAACTTAACTGACCTGTTATGGGAAACATTCAATTTATTGACATGTTTCCCTCTGCCTGTGCTACTTTTCAGCCCTAGGGGCTGAGCACCTCCATTTAAGTTTGCTAACTTTCTTGTTTATAAAGCTGGATTTCAAGATATTGTGAAGAATGCTTGGGCTACTAATATATATGGGGTCAATCAGTTTCGAGTTGTTAAAAGGCTGCGTCAACTTAAAAGTCCACTCCGGAATCTCCTGTTTAAACAAGCAAATCTCCATAAAAGAGTTTCTGAACTAATAAGTGAGTTGGAAGTTATGCAGCACGCTATTGATACTGATCCAACAAATTTGGAGCTTCGTGACAATGAAAGTATATGTCTTAAAGAGTTCTATGCAGCTTCCCTAGATGAAGAGCGGTTCCTAAAACAAAAATCAAAGGTAGAATGGCTGGCGGTTGGGGATGTTAATACAACTTTCTTTCATAAATCTTTAAAATGCAGGAATCATAGAAGTCGTATAGATGTTATCAAGGATGGAACTGGTAATCTATGTGAAGGTGGGGATGTGCAAAAGGCGTTTGTGCATTATTATGAACAATTCTTGGGTTGCGAAGGTGTTACATCTTCTAGCCCATCTCCTGAATTATTTTCGAAGATACTTAACCCACAAAAAGCAGCACAAATGATTCGTAATGTTACTGATTATGAAGTTAAGGCTGCAATCTTTGATATAGGTGATAATAAGGCTCCTGGTCCAGATGGTTACACTTCAGCATTTTTTCAAAACTCATGGCATATTGTGGGTAAAGATGTATGTCTAGTTGTTCGTGACTTCTTTTACAAAGGTAAACTATTGAGGGAAATTAATCATACCCTTATTGCTCTTGTTCCAAAGGTATTGACCCCTTCGTCCATTTCTGATTTTCGATCTATCTCTTGCTGTAATGTTTTATATAAATGTATTAGCAAGATTATTGCTGATTGAATCAAAGATGGGCTAAAAGATATAGTCAGCGTGAATCAATCGGCTTTTGTGCCACGAAAAAGAATCTTGGATAATATTCTTTTGACTGAAGAACGTATGTATAATTATCATAGGAATGTGGGTCCCCCGAGATGTGCTTTTAAGGTTGACATCCAAAAAGCATATGACACTGTGGATTGGAATTTTTTAAGGGCTGCACTCCTTGGTTTTGGGTTCCATAATACAATGGTAAACTGGATTATGACTTGTGTATTTTCTACTTCCTTCTCATTATGTATCAATGGTAATTTGTATGGCTATTTCAAAGGGAAAAGGGGATTAAGGCAGGGTGACCCTGTCTCACCTTACCTGTTTACACTTGTTATGGAAGTACGTAACCTTATTCTTCAGCATTCAGTTTGAATTGACTCCTTCAGATTTCATAGCAGGTGTGAGAAAAGAAGGATTATAATCCTTTGTTTTGCTGATGATTTGTTCCTATTTGCTAGAGGTGATACCCATTCGGCTAAGATCATTCATGATTCACTTGAATCCTTTAAGGATATGTCGGGGTTGGTAACGAGTGTTCAAAAGAGCACTGCGTTTTTCTGTAATGTTCCAGATCTGATTAAAACTAATATTCAGAATATCATGCCTTTTGATGAAAGAAAACTCCCTGTCAAGTACCTTGGTGTTCCCCTTATCTCTTCTAGACTCCTATCTAAAGATTGCAAAGTGTTGGTTGAAAGCATGGAAAGAAGAATTACAGACTGAAGAAATAAATCGCTTTCCTTTGCTAGGCGATGACAATTGATTCTTTCATTTATGTCATCCATGCACATTTATTGGTCATCTGTGTTTATATTACCTGCACGGATCATAAAGGACCTTAAGAAAACTATGAGAAGTTTCCTTTGGTGTCAAGATCCTACGCAGCGAGGAAAGGCTAAAGTCTCTTGGAAGGCAATATGTGTTCAAGGTGGCCTTGGTATCAAGCGCATTGCTGAAGTTAATAACTCGTTGATAGCTTCCCATGTATGGAATATCATTACAAAAAGGGAATCATTATGGGTTGATTTGATACATGACTATAAGCTGAAATGATGCAACTTTTGGGACATTCCAGTTCGATCGAATTGCACTTGGGGGTAGAGAAAACTACTCCAATTAAGGCCTTTGATTAGAAACTTCATACGAACTACAATTGGTGATGGTAAATCTGCCTCTGCTTGGTTTGATAAGTGGTGTGATATAGGACCCCATGGTAACTTCATCCCTCTTGAAATTAGAAGAGTTGGATTTTCTTTGGATTTTCTTTGAAACTAGAAGGCTGTGGCCTGATTCATGGCATGCCCGCTTTCTTGTCCTTATTCATATGCCATCTATTCGATTACAACGTGACAAAAAGGACTCTTTGGCCTGGGTAGATTGGACTAATAAGCAACAACATTTCTGATCCAATTTTGTTTGGCAATTTTTACAAAGTAGGGCTCATAATGTGGTCTGGTTTCGTATGATATAGACATCTCATTGCATCCCTAGACATGCCTTCCATATGTGGCTAGTAATGCGCAAAAAACTGCTTACTCAGGATGTTATTTTACAATGGAGCCATGCTAGGAGGAAAAACTCAAACATGATGTATGTGTTGTTCTCTTTGTACTACGAACTATGACTCACATGACCATTTGTTCTTTGACTATCCGTACTCTATATAGTTGTGGTCTTCCATTCGTGCTATTGCTGAAATGCATAGTGTCCCGCCCTGTTGGAATGCTATTACGGATTGGTTAGCCCCAAGAGCCACCTCAAAGTTGATGATCAATGTAGTGGGTAGATTACTTGTCGCGGCTGCAGCTTACTACATATGGCAAGAGAGGAATAACATAATCTTCAAAAATCAGACAAGGCCGCTGGACATTTTAAGGGAGATTATCATTGCTACTGTTCGTGCAAAATTGATGCAATTAAAATTCAAGAGAACACCCCAGGTCGTGTCTCAACTCGAAGTTTGGGGTATTGTTGGAGATCACATGTTGCTAGATGAAGACTGATTGATTTCTCTATTTATTTATTTTTTGTCTATTTGTATGTATGATTTGCATATATATAGGCTAGCTTCTCATTGATTACTTTTTTGTTTGTTTCAAATGTATGGGGCATGTTCCATATATGAACTAAAGTGATACTCAGTTACTCTACTTGTATTGTAATGTTTGTTGGGTTATATATAAAGTCAATGGGGTTTTCCCTTTTACCCAAAAAAGAGATCTTATCAAGATATTTCATTCTCTGCCTTTTATCCTTTGCATGGTAAGATGAATGCATATCTTGTTTAGACAAGGTGTGAGAATTTTGATCTTTCGAGGTCATCTCTTGTAGCTTCAATTTTGTAGATAGTTCAGAAACTTCTTGCTGAGGAGTTGGATCAGCTTCAGTTTTATCAAGAGGAGGGCTTCTACTAGTCTTCTTTGATGATAATCTGTAAGTCCTTCGGGTCTTGTACTCTTATCTAACCAGAGATCGACTTAAGGATATGTCGAGGTGCAGAAATTCCTCGAGATAACCCACGGTTTATATATCTACCTTTAGATGATATATATATATCACTAGGTAACACTCCGGTGAGAACACTTTTAAAATAAGAACGATGAGAACACTTAAAAACATTATTTTGATGCTTTAATATTCCATAAAACTAACATAGTGCTTAACTAATTATCTTTATTTAAGTGTTTAACAACACATTGATCCGTCAAAATCGAAAAAATCACGTTTTTTGTTTTGTGCATCCATCTTGGATGTATATTCATTAAAATGATGCATCCAACAAAAAACATGATTTTCTCGATTTTGACGGATCAATGTGTTGTTAAACACTTAAATAATGATAATTAGTTATGCACTATGTCAGTTTTATGGACTTATAATGCATCAAAATGTAGTTTTTAAGTGTTCTCATTTGTTCTCATTTTAAGTTGGTTCTCATTTGATTGCCACCCTATATCACTATATATATATATATCTTCTACGTGATGATAAACACTCCGGGAACAGCTCTCCTGACGTACCTTACCAAACACATGGTAATCTGCAGTCTATGAGCCGTTTGGGGGGCCGGGTGTGTGTTTGCGGTTCGTGCACGAGACGAGTATCACCCACATGACAAGCTTATGCGTGTTCTTAAGTTTCTCTCTTTAGGATTTGCTAGTTTCTCTCTCTACACTCTTGTTGGAACACGCATACACACACCCTCTATTTATAGGCAAAGGCTAGGAATACGCAAATGGCCATTTGCGTGTTCTGAAACATGCAGGCCCATGCGTGTTTCCAAGCCCAAGGCCCATTAGGGTTTTTGCCTATTTGCGCGTTTCTATAGTCATTGCATACTTTTGCTTGTTTCCACTGAAACTCTCAAACCATTTGAGAGTTCTTGAGATCAAACATACTTTTGCTTGTTTCTTAAAAACTCTCAAATGACCATTTGAGTGTTCTTACTTTGAACAACCAAATCTTTTGCTTGTTTCTAAGAACCCTCAAATAACACTTAGGATATAGTGAGTAAATGTCTTTACTACTGTCAAGACGCAGAACCGACATTGTACTCTGAGTTAATGTCTTTACTGCTGTCAAGACACAGAACCGACATTAACTCAACTAATGCTTTAACTGCTGTAAAAACGCAGAAACAACGTCGTCTATATTACCTATTCGAAGTGTGTATATAAGATAATGTTTATACTGCTGTAAATACGCAGAAACACAATTATCTTAACTTCCCTCTGGAAGTACATTAAGTTAATATCTCGACTGCTGTTAATACGTAGAAACCATATTAACTTAAAGACTCTTTACATGTTATGTCTAAAACCTGCAAAATACAAATAATAAACAAACATATAAACATATGTTTGATCTCAATTGGATTAACATGTAACAACCCTCAATTTCCAATTAGGATAATTTACTTGGACTTATCTAGGTCCTTATCCCTAGAGGTTTATTAAGAGAATCGACCTTCTAGACATTCAAAACATAGCGATAATTTCCCCCTAGTACAGTGAAATGCCTTAGAAATGCCATAAACAATACGATATGAAGCTATAAATTAGTTCTAATCAAACTTGGTGAAATGTTAATGAACCAAAATTTTATTTCGAGAAGTTGAGTTACATAAATAATTATACAAGACTTACAAGTTGTGATAATAGCCAAAAATCCCTATAAATGTCCAACAATTCAAACACAAAGCTAATTAAAGTACATTTGAGCACAAAAATATAATGACCATCTTGAAAATAGATTTATAAATTATTATGTACATAATAGTAAGCTTGAATAATAATAAGTACATAAATATATTGCAACATTTGAATAAGTCTTCCAACTAAAAGATATGCATACAACTTAAACTTATTATAAATATAAACTCTTATAAAATTCACCAATCAACATACAACTAACCCACATATTCTTACACTCTCCTCCATGTCTTACACTCACATATACTTACACCTATACATGTATATTGAATCTAGTCATTTATACATCCAAATACATTACAACATTCAAAATCCACACCACCAACCTTTTACTAACCAATGGCCACCTCTCCACCACTCAACTCAACCAATTAACAAGTCTCTAATACCCCCACAACCCTCCAATTTTCATGCTCCCTCCCCTCTACACTCTCACTTTTCATTTCAAACACACACACATCTCCAAAAACTCTCTCTTTTCTCTCCTTCTCTTCTTCTCATTTTTGATTCATACAACACAAATTAGAGCTCAAAAATCTTAAGTGAATCAACTATAATAATAAGGGTTCATGCTAGATCATTCAAGGGTGTGTTAAAGCAAGCTAAGGAGTCCATTTTGGGGTCATATGGTCGTGGGTTTGGCTGTCCAAAACAGCCTCCATTTCGAGTTCATCAAGGGTATAACTCATCATCTCTTAGTTTAATCTATCTTGTTCTTGTATATATTCAAGGATTTTTATCAAAAGTTTATGTTCTATTCTTGTTTTCTTTGAAAAACACACTTGATGAGGGCAAGTTGATAGAATCTTCTTCCACATGCTCATGCATGTAAAGATCTAGAAGAATGATTCTAGGATTCAACAAGTTAAAGACCCAAAAGTGTTGTGTTATGTTATTATCTAGTAAAAGTGACTTTTTCCTTGAAAAATGAAGATATATTTTCATATATTCATTAATATATTTCGGTGATTTTCAAAAATAAACATATTTTTATGTTTTATGGAAGACTTGTTAGGAGATTTGTTCATAAAATGGTTAGATGGTTATATGCAATCACATTTTTGGATGATTTTGCAAGAACTAGGTTTGTTGAATAAGTTTTGTGTAAAATCAGTTTAATATGATGAAGAATGATCTTGTATATGTTTGAAATCAGTGAATATTGATGTTAAAGTGATACGAAGAGAAATATTAATCTTGTAGTGATGGATTTAAGTGTTAATTAAGCTAGAAAGGTCATTGGTGGGTTGATATAATCAAGAACATTCTGACAGAAATAATTTTCTATATTAAATCGGGTGAACTGAACATGTGAAGGCAATTTCAAGGAAAAGTATCAAAATAAAAGTTGTAGACAAATGAGTTAAGATTAACCTCCGACCGGAATTACTCAAAAATACTGAACTGAACGAAAGATATGAATTCTCTACTGAAAATTTTCCAAGTCTTGATATGAAATTATGGTATTTGGAAACTTGATAATATGATATGATAATTTTGTCGGTCATATGGTTTGGATATTTCGAAATGTAATAGTAATCGGTTTTCTAAGTATTAAAACGGTGATGTACCAAGATTTATATAAAAACCTATGCACTCACCAACTACGTTTTCGTAGTTGACACTTTTTCTTCATGCTTTTCAGGAAATAAGCTTACGCATTGAGGATTTATATGCTTCATGATTATTTGCATTGCACTTTGGAGTCAAAGATCAAACCTTGTGATAAGCAATGGAATCCGCCTTGATCATTGTAGTTTACTATTTCATGTGCTTGTTATTTGGTTCGTGGACTTAATATCCAAGTATGGTGGACGCATTTGTACTTGGAAATTGGTTCACATGTTTGTACATTGTAAATTCTTTTTATCAAATAAAGCTCTGGTGAATGTTATTTATAATCCTTTGTTTTGAATACTTGACTTTCTGTACATCTCATTGTTCTGCCTTAGTTGGGGTGTTACATAACAAAATATGCCATGGTAATATTAAAACAAACGGTAATTACAAGATAATTACAAAACTTGAACTTATACACAAATATACTTCATATATCTAGAATGCTCATGTCACTGAGAATCATGCACTAACATAATCTTCTAGGACTCCGTTTTCTAAACTATCTGTTATGCTGCTCAAAATCAGTTACATCAACTTCCTAAACGTTGTCAATTAAATCTGGTTGAATACTTTCCAATGAATACTCCTTTTCGATGAACACTTTCCTACTCCCTTTAAGAGTGTAGTGAGTAATTGAACCCTTATTATAAATGTACATGGTTTATTTTGATGATAATCATTTCTCTCGTTGTTCTTTGGTATTGTCAGAAAAGGTACTTTTCTCATAATCATTCACTTTAAGGATATGATTATAGATATGATTGATTGGAGGAGGAATCTCAACATTATAATTCTTATTTGAGAGTCCTTCAAAACTATAACAATTTCCATTCTTAATGCTTTCATAAGCATGACTTGTCATAATTAGAATATCTCTCATTTTGTCAATTCGGGATTGTAACTCAATAAACTCAAATTGAGCTGACAGTAGTTCCTTTTGTAAAGAAGCATGCTCATCACTCAATTTTTTATGATTTTCTTGTCCCAATTGTTTTCTAACAGTGATCTCCCTCAACTCATTCTTTATACAATCATTCTCTCTTTCATTACATCCAATCTTGTCGGAGAGATCATTTTCTTTTGTGGTCAAGATGTTCACTTGTTGTCTCAAGAGAGATTTTTCTTCTTAATCCTCATCCAACCTCTTTTGTAAATCATTAACCCTTAGATAAAACTCACATACCGTTTGAGAAATTTTAAAATCATCCTTGCAAACATTAATTAATTCATGCAAAGAAAAATCTATACGTTGCTTTGGAGCATGCAAATCTATCATAAAAGTAACCAAATCCTTTACTCCCAAGTTTTCAGGAATCTTCACATTTTCAGCCTTTGAAGTTTCTTCCTTTGAACAATGATCACCATCTTTCATACTTGATGCTCCACCTTTTAATGAGGAACTTTCAAGTGAGGTGAATGGAAAATTATCATTTGTAGGGTTTGTTGATTCTTGAGAGGATGTTTCATCCGAATGAACATTATTGCTTTTTGAATCAACTTCACTGACATAAGCGTTATCTTCTTCATTGACTTTTAAACTCCAGTCATATGATCCATCTTGTTGTTGGACAGCCAAGGCTCTTGAATTACTCTGATCAAATTGTCCTTGTTTTTCATTAGACCCATCATAGTATGACTTTTGTCTTGAGATGTTTGAAGATGAAGGTACTGTTCCACCTTGATTGAAGTTCTGACGAGTTACAATAGACCTATCATCCTTCTTAGGTCTCTGGCATTCCCTAGCAAAGTGTCCAAAGCCTTCGCAATTGTAACACTTTATCTTTGACTTATCAAAGCAAAGCTTGGAACCCACGATCTTTCGCCTTGTTCTTGATAAGAACCGTTTAGCCCGAAGAGTCAGCATAGCCATTTGTCATTGAAGATCCATCTCTTCCAAGTCTAAAGGATCAATCTGCTCGTAGTCTTCCTCTAGAAGTCTCGGATCTTGAACCTTTCCTTGGATAAACTGTTCATATGATGTCACAAATGACGCAAGAACGGGTAAGTGACTTTCTGCACATTTGACACTTATAGGTACGGTGGAACTAGCACTGGAGGTAGGATATCAACGGTTGCCTAATTTGTCGCTCTGACTTAAAACAAGACATATGTTCCCCTCAAAGTCAAACAAGATCTTTTGTAAGTCAACATCTTCACTCAGGAATGCCCTTGTGCTTCCTTCAGGGGAACCTAGACTTACATTGATCGTAGGCCTACCGTAATGAAGCTAGGGAATCTGAGCATTATTTATATCCTGCTTCCCTCCTTTTTAGTTTCATTTATTGTCCCCTAAACTTAGCAACTATTTGAGTCAAAGACATATCAGACAAATCTGCTTTTTCCTGCAAAGTGGTGATGTAATTACTCCACTTATCCGACAAGGAACTCAAAATTTTCTCGACTTTTTCTTCCTCAGAATAGGTAACTTCAAATGCTTACAACTCTGCTAACTAATGATAATACCTTGTAATTAGTTGATCTAAGTTTTCACTTCTTAACGCATTAAATACATTATACTGATGCTTTAGAAGGTCTCTATGATTCTTTTTAAGTGTTTCATCCCCTTCACAATGATTTTTCAATGTTAACCAAACTTCTTCTGATGTATTGAGTTCATTAAATAAATGTAATATTTCTTGTGGCAACGATTCTTTTGATGTATTGAACCCCTTCACAATGATTTTTCTCTGCCTCATACAATTTTTTATTAGAATCAGTCATATCTTAGTAAACATATACTTTGTTAACACCGTTGTCCTCATATGTTAAGGTACTATATCCTTCGCTCATACAAGTTCACATTCTAATATCGGTGAATTGCATAAAGGATTCGAATCGACCTTTCCAAGAAAAGTATTGGTCTATGATCATTAGTTTAGGTGGTGAATTACCCTTAACAGGCTCATGGTCCATTAGTATTAATTGGTTAAGATAGTTTGCGGCCATTATGTATTATGTTCAATATAAGAACACACAAATGAAACAAGCAAAAGTGTAGGAACTGTACCACCCCAACTAAGGCGGAACAATAAGATGTACAGAAAGTCGAGTATTCAAAACAAAGGATTATAAATAACATTCACCATTGCTTTATTTGATAAAAGAATTTAACAAATGCACAAGCATGTGAACCAATTTCCAACTACAAATGCATCCACCATACTTGGATACTAAGTTCACGAAACAAATAACAAGCTTATGCTAATTCCTGAAAAGCATGAAGAAAAAGTGTCAACTACGAAAACGTAGTTGGTGAGTGCATAGGTTTTTATATAAATCTCGTTGCATAACCATTTTAAACTCTTAGAAAACATGTTATTAGATATTAACATACCCAAACCATATGTCCGGCAGAATTTTCATCTCCAAATATCAAGTTTTCCAAATACCATCATGTCATTTCAAAGTGTGGGAATCCATGGTAAATTACAAACTTCTGAATTATCAAATCATCACGAGAGAAAAAGTATATATATTGATTAAGCATATATCATACCAAAATCATTCGATAATCAATATTCAATATCACCAATTTCAACAACTTTCAAGATTCCATATAGGGTCCAATACCCAAACTGTATGTTCAAAACATAGTATCCATCCATGAATAACATAAACTTCCCATTTAGCCAAAGGCATAATTTGATGAGTAAATGCTTGAGCCACTACTATGACCATTTCATGTCCCAACAATATATTATTTCATTTCATAGCACAAGCTTTCAATCAAGTACTTTAATTACAATTGAGGTCGTGCCATGGAGACGACCATTTACATTTAAAGTAGTTAGAGCACCGCTCTGGTCGGACTGGAAGTGAAAGGGGCTATGATTCACCTTGATATGCAGAGCATTATATGTACTTATCCAAAATGGGTACTTCCTATCTATTGCTTCCTTGATCATATATTCCATCATGGTCCTCATCCACATTGCAAAGTCAAGACTATCCCTTTGAGAGGACTAATATACATAAGTTCTATCTTAAGCCATTACTTAGAAATGGCACTTTCATTAAGTTTCCATCAATTATGGAATCCAAGTGTATTGCTAATATTCACATCTTTTTAATCATAGAGATTGATGGTGTAAAAGGTCACTTCCAATATACATGTAGTAATAAGTTCTTAGAATTTCGGTAACTTGTCTTCATTTGTGGTTTCGTTTGGCATCTTAGGTTATCCTATGCTAATTTCATATTAAGTTATATTAACCTTATTCATCATTTGATGTGTAACTGATTTTAGGACGAATTAGCATTTGTGATATCAATTTATAGATTGGTTAACGTAATTACGTTTGTTCATTCCGCTTAGTTATATATCGCGTTACTTTGTTTACGCTTATCCTTTAACTTACATTTTTTTCTCGATATGCCGTATGATTACTTGGGTTTATGAAATTCATTTAAGTGTTATAGCCCATTACCAATTGGGCTTAAGTGTTATGGGCTTTTAAGTAACTTGGGCTTAATTTAGTTATTAGGCTTAACCTTATTCAGTTTATGTGCTTAATGGGTTATATTGGTTATTGGGTAGTGGTCCACGAATGCACAACTTATGTTATATTTAAACTAGACAAGAAAGCAAATAAGAAGATATTTAACAAGAACAATAACAAGTTCAATTGTAATAGCTCAATACAAGGATAATCATATGTATCATTGATTAAACGATGAATACATGGTTGATCTTACACACTTGACTTACAAGAATACAAAAGAACAAAGGTAATTGCTAAGTCTAGACACACTAAAAACTTGAACAATTACAAGTGACAGACACTTTCAAGGTGACTAACACACTTGATACAATGCGGCTGTGTTGCTTTATATAGGGGAAGAATTAGGGCAACACAGCTTTCCTTTGATGGTGATAGATGGTGGTTGTCGACATTCCATTGGCTCATTGTACTTCCAAGCAAGAGCCTTTGTCTTCTTTACCAAAATGGGTATGAGAGAGAAGACCCAAGTTTTGGTCCCAAACTGTACCTTTACCAAGTAAGGCATGTTACAGTTGGAAGAACCACCATGTGACTCCTGTCTTCATATGGTTTGAATACTTCCCGCCATGACGAACATTTGGTCAGCATACATCCCGCTGAAGAGAGTCACTAGACTCGCTGAAGACTTGCTGACTATACATGTCAGCGAGTAAGTCTAAATCAGTGAATCCAAGACTCAACAATCTCCCCCTATTCGCTGAAGAGACTTGCTGAGTAAGTAAGAAGAATGTAATATGAAGGAAAGATGTCTTTTATATCATCAAAGAGAATTACAAGCTAAAGCATAAAGCTTTTACAAATTAAGACATCTAGAGATTGGCAGCTTCTATCTCCCAAGCGTCTTCCTGCTTGGCAATTCTCAGCACTGGATCTTCTCTTCTGGCTGGCTTCATCAGTTCTTCATCAATCTTGTTGATTACTGATCTAGTACTAATCACCCTTGCAAATCTTCTTCTGATGTTGATCAGGAAACCAGTCGATGCTTGTTCAATTTCTGTCGTCCTAAAGAAGAGTTGATCATTTTTGAAATTTTGGAAGAATATGCCAGCAGGGTTCTCAAGTACTTTTCCTTCTTCAAAAGAACACCTGGGAGGAAGCCTCAAATTTAGTCCAGCATCACTTGAGATAGGAGGAAGGTCAGCAGGCAAGGGTTGCATGGTTCGCTTTCTTTTCAGGATACGCTTGCCTGTTGAAGAAGAAACAGCTGCTGGAGATCCAAAGACTGCCCTCAGCATGGGTAGGTCTGCCTTGAACTTAGTTTCGAACTTCAGTGCCTTTTCAAAGTAGTTTTTCAGCATCCCCTGAATATGTTCATAGCTGGCAGCCTTTTTGTCTTTGATAATCATATAAACTTCATACCATTCTGAAGCCCCCAAGTTGGTCAGCTTTACATCTTCAATTTTGGTTGGAGCACTATGTCATTCCCTTAGGAACTTCAGATTGGTTTTTGTTCCCATGGCAACTTTATGTGCTTCAACTGCTGTTATCCTCCCAGGCCTCTTCCTATCTTCCATGATCTTCAACCACTTGGCCTTCTCTACTTCAAATTTCTCTTTCTTTTCCTTCAGTAGCTGCTCTACATCAGCCTGCTTTTGTCTGTAGAGAGCTTCAGGCCCACCAGTGGTCAGCAATATTCTTTGCTCTCCATCCATCTCATCTTTCTCCAAGAGGGCCAGCTGTTTGATATACTCCAAATTTTTCTTTTCATTTTCTTTATTCGCTTTTAGCCTCCAGGGCCTCTTTTTGAGTTGTTCCCTCAGCAGTAATTGATAAGATGTCGATGACTTGGAATTGATTACCTGCTGGGGAAGTGATGGATACATTTTGAGCAGCTAGAGGTGAGGGTCTCATGAAAAAGCCAACATCAGTCAACTGCTTTCTTTGTGCTGCTGTTATCTTAGAGACTTCAGCATTTCCAAGGAGGCGAGGATGGAAAATATTAAGTACTTCCCTGGATCTGTCCCTAGCCATTTCTTGTGCAAATCCGGCTTCCCAAGCTGCTCTGACTGCACGAGGACTCATTTCCTCTTCTTCTTCATTTCGGGGAGCTTTAACAACTATCAATTGTTGCTCCCCCTCAGCACTTGCATCTTCAACTGTCTCCCCCCCAACACCAGCTAGGGGAGCTTCAACATCAATTCTTGTCTCCCCCTCAACATCAGCAGGGGGAGTGTTTACCTTGTCCTCACTAACAGCCACTATTGCCAGTTCATCTTGTTTTTCAGTGGCTGCAGCAGTGTTTTCTTCACATGCAACCTTGTCAGCAAAAGCTTCATTTATATCGTTTACTGCTTTGTTAACAGCTTCGCTGACAAGTGCCATCACGGCAGCATCAACTTTCCCCCCATTGGAGGTAGTATCATTAATAACTACCTCCACAGTTGCTGTTGGAGCTGCCTGCTGCTGAAGAAGTTGGGACAGCATCTTCTTTATGTCCCCAACTTCTTGCTCTAGGTGCATTTGGCGCTTACGATCTTCCTCAATGAAAGAGACTTGAGGAGGAAGACTGGCCACTTGAGTCTCCAAGGCATTTATGGCCTTAGTGTTGCATTCAACCTGGGAAAGAAGAGGAGAAACCAGGTCAGCAATCCTTTTTGCCTCAGTAGCAGCAGATTCACTGCTGCTGGATGCTTTCTTTGCTGAGAACCATACAGCAGTTCCAATTTTGCACAGCGATCGCGAGAACCCTCGAATGGCCTGCTAATCCTTTTTGATAACATTTGTATAAGTGCGCAGCTTCTCTTGATCAGCAGCAATAGAGACAGATTTTTCTTTAAGAGTCTCGATGCTGGCAGTGTTTTCATTTTGCTTGTTGTACGAGCTCTCCAAGATCTTCGCCAATCTGTCATCTTCATGATTTTTAAGTTGAATAACGAGTGTGGCAGCCTTGGTGAGATCATTTAATTGGTGTTCCACCCTGGCCAGCCTGTCAGAAGAGTTAGTAGAGTAAAAAATACCCAACTCTTTGGCAGTATGAGTGATGACAGGCTTGGCAGCAGAAGAACAGCCAGGAACACCTTGAAAGGAAGAGGGCATGCCAAGTGAGAGCTTGGTGTTCACTGGTTGCATGGGTGGAGTTAGAGGTTTGGCAGAGAAAGTCAGCACCTCAGTTTCTTTATCATTAGCTGCTGCATTATCATCAGCAACAGCTTCTTCAGCTCTTTCATTGATGGCTGCTGCATTTACATCAGCAGCAGCCTCTTCATCAACCTCCATATCACTTGCTTCAATTTCATCAGCCGGGTTGGAGGAATCTAGTTGGAATTCATCAACAGCAAACTCACACAACTCAAAATCGCTTTTTTCATCATCATTATTACCCTCAAAACTACCATCACCTTCAAGATTTTCAACACCAGCAGCTATCCTTTCTTCCACAGAAAAATTTAAAGGGGTAGGGGAACCGAGTGCCTCAGCTTCAGTGTGTTGTACCACCAAAGCATCATTGGCCGTAGACTTTGTTGTCTCTAGCATCACCTGTGATATGGCTGCTGACAACGACTCAGAGGGTTGAGAAGAAGAAGAGGGAATAGTTTGTTTGGTGGACTAAACTCTAATGGGCTGGGGTGGCTGCTTTTGGTTACCCTTTTTCTCGTCAGCAGCCTTTTTTGAGACTGCTGATGGGCTGGCTGGGACTCTATTGTCCTTGGGCAGTGAGGACTTCTTAACCTTAGTAGTTTTGCCCTTTGGTACTCGCTGCTGCTGTTTTGGGATAGCAGCAGGAGGTGAAGTGGAGGAAGATGAAAGTGTTTTGGCTTTCTTGGGAGCTTTGGAGGTTGCTGGGGGGATTATCAGCATACTAGCTCCAGCAGGGTTAGGTTTGTAGATTTCAGTATATACAGAATAGAGTACCTGCTTCATCGCTGGAGTGAGCACATCATACTTTCAATCGAATTGCTCTGGGTCACAAGCAGGAATCTTATAAAAGAGCTTGCAACCCTTGGAGAAAGAATAAATTGAGCACCTTTAGGGAGATACTTTTCTTTCAGCTCCCTTCTAAAGATCAAAGAGAGGAAACGTGCAAAGGGCACTGAGCTTGATCTATTCTTTATTGTGACCTTCCCTTTCAGGTCTTCAAAAGTTACGCTGGCAAAGTCAATGTTGTGACCATTTGCCAGCGTATATATCATTTGCATTTGTGCAGCAGTGGCTTGATCGAAAGAGCCACTGTTGCCACCCAGACATTGAATTACGTGGGTGAACAACAACCTTCATACTCCTGGTAGATATTTCTTCTAAGGGTTGCTGTGCACAGGTTGTGCTGGTTCCATGTTGGTCCCATACCCAATGGTTAACAACCATTCCTTCCATACTCCAATGGAGACCAACTCCACATATGGATGCTCTTCTGATTGTTTAGGAAGACGAAAAGCATCTCTCAATGAGTCTACAGAGATAGAGATAGTGTGTTCTCCTTTCATAACAGTTCCAGTGATGGTGCTACTGGCAACCTTATAATCACATGTCCACCAAAACTCCCTTAAGAGGTGGACACACATTTCCTTGGGATCAGAGTAGATAGCCTTTATGGCAGGACATCCCATGATGAAGTCAAGCATAGAGAAGTATCCTTTGGTTTTAGATGGGATCTCTTCAGATCCTAGATAGTTGTTGACCTTGATGACCAATTTAGAGGCTTGGAAAGATACTTGATTAGAAGGATTAATGCCTTCATTATCATATACTTTGGTGTTGAGATAAGAGAGATTTTGTTGTTCAGGAACAGATGAAGAAGCCATTTTAGATGAGAGTGGAGATGAAAGAAGATTAGAGGATGAATGTTTTAAGAGAATCTGAAAGATTTGAGAGAAATTTAGAAATTTGAGAGAATATGAGAGATTTTAGAAGTTTAGAGAGAAGGAAATGAACGTAAAAGAAGGTGAAGAGGAAGAGATTTGCATATATATGGCATGGATATGGGTCCCATGACTGTATAAAGTGAGACGTCACATGTACTCTCTTTCATACGTGGCTTAAAAAAATATATTAATTTTGTGAGATACTGTTTATATGTACGTATGAGATAAGTATGATGTGACTATATGAACCACAATTTCAAGTGTACTCGAGTTCATACGGCACGTACAGTGTACAAGTTACCCATTTGGGAGAAAATTGAGGTAACTGTTTGAGATATAAATAATAAAATATTAACAAAATACGTAGTGGAATACACTCAGATAAATTGAGGTATCCACTGAAGAGACTATTTTATTAAAAAGAATGGTTACCAAGTTTTAATCAGCACCACAAAGAAAGAAGGATTGGATGATGATATGTATTAAACAATTTTTGGCAAATTGTCAGCCATCAATGGATTTTATATGTCTTTACCAGTAGCCGTTTGCTGCTGGACTAGATAGGGACTTTCAGCACCCTATTGCTTTTATTATGCTTTTTCCCAAAGCATCAGGGATCAACGGATTTTAGAAGTCTTTACCAGCAGCCGTTTGCTGCTGGACTAGATAGGGACTTTCAGCACCCTGTTACTTTTATTATGCTTTTTCCCAAAGCATCAGGGATCAACGGATTTTAGAAGTCTTTACCAGCAGCCGTTTGCTGCTGGACAAGATAGGGACTTTCAGCACCCTATTACTTTTATTATGCTTTTTCCCAAAGCATCAGGGATCAACGGATTTTAGATGTCTTTACTAGCAGCCGTTTGCTGCTTTTATTATGCTTTTTCCTAAAGCATCAGGGATCAACGGATTTTAGAAGTCTTTACCAGCAGCAGTTTGCTGCTGGACTAGATAGGGACTTTCAACACCCTATTACTTTTATTATGCTCTTTCCCAAAGCATCAGGGATCAACGGATTTTAGAAGTCTTTACCAGCAGCCGTTTGCTGCTAGACTAGATAGGGACTTTCAGCACCCTATTACTTTTATTATGCTTTTTCCCAAAGCATCAGGGATCAACGGATTTTAGATGTCTTTACCAGCAGCCGTTTGCTGCTGGACTAGATGAAGACTTTATGGCCCTTTATTGTCTTGTTTTGTAGCAAGTAAGACACACTTGAACTTGCTGAGGATCCTGATATGAGTCAAGAGATTTTAACTTACAAAAGATATGTAAGTTAAGTAGCAGAGTTACCATTTAGCATTCCCAACCTGCTGACGAGATCCTTGAATCTCTTTTCATCTAAAGGTTTAGTGAAGATGTCAGCAAGTTGATCATCAGTGGGGATGAAGTAGATTTCAACATCCCCCTTCATGACATGATCACGAATGAGGTGATACCTAATGTCAATATGCTTAGTTTTGGAATGTTGAACAGAGTTATGTGTAATGGCAATAGCACTAGTGTTGTCACACATAATTCGGATTTTAGAAAAATTTAAGTCATAGTCAGCAAGTTGGTTTTTCATCAAGAGGACTTGTGCACAACAACTTGCTGCTGACACATACTCTGCTTCAGCAGTGGAGATGGAAACTGTATGCTGTTTCTTACTAGACCAACTAGCCAGCCTTCCCCCTAACAGTTGACATCCACCACTGGTACTTTTCCTATCTAACATGCAACCAACATAGTCAGAATCAGAGTATGCAACTAAGTCAAAGTTAGAATCTTTGGGATACCAAAGACCTAGAGAGGAGGTCCCTTTGAGATATTTGAAGACACGCTTGACAACGAGAAGGTGAGACTCCCTAGGAGATGCTTGATATCTTGCACAAAGACAAGTAGCAAACATAATGTCTGTATGACTCGTTGTGAGATACATCAGCGAGCCTATCATCCCACGATAGAAAGTGGGATTCACATGCTTACCATCAAGGTCAGCATGGAGATTGTTTGGAGGAGACATGGGAGTAGGCTTTGTAGTGATAGCCAACATGTCTCGTATGTATTTTTCTTGGTTTATAAAAATTCCATCGGGAAGTTGGCGAATTTGTAGACCAAGGAAGAAGGTCAGCTCACCCATCATACTCATTTCAAAGTGAGAAGACATTAGTGAGCTAAACTTATTGCAAAGTTTCTTGCTGGAAGATCCAATTTTGATGTCATCGACATATATTTGTACATATAGGACATGAGCACCCTTTTTATAAATAAAGAGGGTGCTGTCTATAGATCCTCGCTGAAACTCATGAGAAAGAAGAAATTCAGAGAGAGTGTCATACCAAGCTCTGGGAGCTTGTTTAAGACCGTATAATGCCTTATAAAGACGATAAACATGGTTTGGCTTGGTTAGGTCTTCAAAACCAGGTAGCTGCTCCACATAAACTTCTTCTTAGAGTTTTCCATTTAGAAAAGCACTCTTGACATCCATTTGATATACAGTGAAGTTTCGATAAGCAGCATGTGCCAAGAATAAGCGTATTGCTTCAAGTCTGGCCACTGGAGCAAAGGTTTCGTCATAGTCGACACCTTCTTCTTGAAGGTAACCTTGAGCAACTAACCTAGCCTTGTTGCGTATAAAAACACCATCTTCGTCCATTTTATTCCTATAAACCCATTTAGTTTCAATGGGTTCTTTGCATGGCAGGAGGAAGAGGAACCAAGAACCAGACATGCTGTCTTTGGAATTGTGTTAGTTCTTCATGCATGGCAGCAACCCACGATGGGTCAACCATAGCCTTACCAATATTCTTAGGAGTGATCATTGACAAGAAATTAACATATAGGCATGTATTTCTAGTCGCTGGTCTAGTCACAATGCCCTGCTGAGGATCACCAATAATTTGGTGAGCATGATGACTTGAAGTCCATTTAAGTGATGGGACACTTGATGAACCTAGAGTGGCAACGGAAGACATTTGTATGGGATCAGTAGGAGAAGAATAAGAGGAGAAATCATTGGTTATTGAAGGTTCAACAGGAGTTTGATCAGTGGAGCCATTTGACTGATTTGAATTATCATTGACGATGGGGTCATCACCAGACTCCATGTCTTCAGCATTAGCTGAAGCATCATGAAACTCATCATCAGTAGAGTCATCAACTTGCATGTCATCAGCCAGTGATCTAGGTTTGGTTGATGCAGCCTGGATTGATCTTAAAACTGGCTCAATCGTATAGATATGTGAAGCAACTTGCTCCAGCTCAGGATCTGTTGAACTGTCCTTAGTGAGTTGTTTTCATGCCCTCGGTGTAATCGTCATCATAGGCCCCATACTCGGTGTGATGCTTGTTTTCATGAATCCTATGCCTCTAAATGTTCGATATCCCCCTATGGCCCGGGGTACTTGTTACGAGTGTGGTAGCCAAGACCACTACCGTAATAAGTGTCCTAACCTCATTGGCCAACAAGTTCAAGTGACTGTGCACCCGAATCAAATGCAAAATGTCGGTCCAAATCAAAATCGAGGACAATAAGGTCAACAACAAGAAGCTCCTCAACAACAACAACAACTAGCACCACGTGGAAGAGCTTTTGCCATGAATGCGATCGAGGCTTGTGTCAATCCCAATGTTGTAGCAGGTACTTTTCTTCTCAATCACCAATATCCTACCGTGTTATTTGATTCCGGGGCCGATTATAGCCTCATTTCTAATGATTTCCTCCCGTTGATCGATGCTAGTCTTAGCCTGTTGGCATATTATTTTGAACTCGAAATGGTAAATGGTGGATTGTCTAGAAATAGTCAAGTTGTTCGTGATTGTGTGCTAGAATTATGTGACCACCCGTTTTACATAGATTTAATGCCTTTTGATATCGGTAGTTTTGATGTAATCGTGGGTATGGATTGGTTGTCGGCTATGAATGCGATGATCGATTATGGTAGTAGGGTTGTGAGGATACCATTGGAAAGCGGGGAAGAATTGGTGGTCCAAGGTGAGACAACCAAGCCATGGGAAGGAAAAGTGTATAGTGCAAATGTTACTAAAATTGATTTAAAACCGTGCCCGTAGTTAAAGACTTTGCGGATGTATTCCCGGATGACCTACCGGGTTTGCCTCCATCTCGTAAACTTGATTTCCGTATTGATCTCATTCCAAATGCTTCTCCAGTGGCCAAGGCGCCTTATCGCTTAGCCATGACCGAAATGCAAGAGTTGGCCACCCAACTCAAAGAACTTCAAGATAAGGGCTTCATTCGCCCTAGTTAATCACCTTGGGGCGCGCCGGTTTTATTTGTCAAAAATAAGGATGGATCTTTACGATTGTGTGTTGATTATAGAGAATTGAATAAGCTAACGGTGAAGAATCGTTATCCCCTCCCTAGGATCGACGATTTATTTGATTGACTTCAAGGTGCTCAATGTTTCTCCAAGATTGATTTAAGGTCGGGCTACCATCAATTGAGGGTCCATGAAGATGACATTCCAGAAACCGCTTTCCGAACAAGATATGGGCATTTTGAATTCACGGTGATGCCTTTCGGGTTGACAAATGCACCGGCAGTGTTCATGGATTTGATGAACCGGGTGTGTCGACTTAGACCAATTTGTCATTGTCTTTTTTGATGACATTCTCATTTACTCTAGAACAAAAGAAGAGCATGCCGAGCATTTGAAGCTAGTGTTGGAATTACTTCAGAAAGAAAAATTGTATGCCAAGTTCTCCAAGTGTGAATTTTGGCTAGAAGAGGTCCATTTCCTGGGTCACGTGGTGAACAAAGAGGGTATTCATGTGGACCCTAGTAAATTCGACGCAGTTAAGAATTGGAGACGACCCGAAACGCCAACCGAGATTCGCCAGTTTCTTGGTTTGGCGGGTTACTATAGACGGTTTATTGAAGGTTTCTCAAAAATTGGCCAACCTTTGACCTTGTTGACACAACGGGAAAGGAGGTTTGAATGGGGTAATAAACAAGAACGGTCCTTCCAATTGCTTAAAGACAAATTATGTGATGCACCAATCTTGACTTTGCCCAATGGACCCGATGATTTTGTTGTGTATTGTGATGCATTCGGGCAAAGCTTGGGTGTGTTTTGATGCAACGTGGAAAGGTGATTGCATATGCTTCAAGACAATTGAAGGTGCATGAAAAGAATTATCCGACGCATGACTTGGAGTTAGGAGCGGTCGTATTTGCTTTGAAGTGTTGGTGGTATTATTTATATGGCACTAAAAGTGGGATCAATACCGATCACAAAAGCCTACAACACATTTTTGATCAAAGCGAGTTGAATATGAGGTAACGGAGATGGCTAGAGCTTTTTAGTGACTACGATTGTGTTATCCGGTACCACCCGGGTAAAGCAAATGTTGTAGCCGATGCCTTGAGCCGGAAAGAACGTGTGCATCCAAGGAGAATTAGAGCCATGAGCTTGACCGTGCAAAGAAGTGTTCGTGACACCATTATTGAAGCTCAAAGAATAGCTACCGTACCAGAAAGCTTCATTAACGAAGCACTACATGGATTGGAAAAACAATTTGATCGGAAGGAGGATGATGGTTTATATTTTGTAGATCGATTGTGGATTCCCGTTTATGGGGGTCTAAGGATGAAATTAATGGACAAAGCCCATAGGTCGGCGTACTTAGTTCACCCGGGGTCCGACAAGATGTACTTTGGTATGAGAGATTTGTATTGGTGGCCTGGTATGAAAAAGAACATTGCTAAGTATGTTAGTGAATGCATTACATGTTTGCAAGTCAAGGCCGACCACAAGAAACCACCGGGTTGCTAGTTCAACCGAGAACACCGGTGTGGAAATGGAAAGAAATTGCTATGGACTTCATCACGAAGTTACCAAGGACGAGTAGTGGTAAAGACACCATTTGGGTGATAGTTGACTGGTTGACAAAATTGGCTCGCCATTCGGGGAAATGATAAGTTTGACACCATGGCGCGTTTGTACATCAAAGAAGTGATATCCAAGCATGGGATGCCGATTTCCATTATAACCGATCGGGATGCCCGATTTACTTCAAAGTTTTGGAAAGCGTTCCAAAAAGTCATGGGTACTCGACTTGATATGAGTACGGCGTTCCATCCACAAACCGATGGTCAAAGTGAAAGGAGGATTCAAACACTTGAAGATATGTTAAGGGCTTGTGCCATTAAATTTGGTGGAAATTGCACACATTTACCGTTGGTCAAATTCTCCTATAATAATAGTTACCATGCTTCTATTCGAATGGCTCCCTTTGGGGCCTTATATGGGAGAGATTGTAGGTCGCCATTAGCTTGGGCGGAAGTTGGTGAAAGCCAACTCATTGGGCCCGAGATTGTCGTTGAGACGACTAAAGTGATCTCACAAATCAAGGAGAAATTGAGGGTAGCCCGGGAACGACAATTGAAGTAAGCTAATGTGAGACGAAGGCCTCTCGAGTTCGAGGTACGTGATTTTGTTTTGCTAAAGGTGTCGCCTTGGAAAGGCATGGTTCGTTTTGTTAAGCGTGGCAAGTTAGGGCCAAGGTATATAGGCCCATTTAAGATCTTAGAGCGTATCGGTCTGGTTGCTTATCGTTTAGAGCTCCCTCAAGAATTGAGTAGAGTTCATAATGTATTCGACGTTTGTAATCTTAGGAAGTGTTTGACAAATCCAACACTTCATGTGCCACTTGAAGAAATCCGGGTGGATAAAACGTTAAAGTTTGTAGAAGAACCAATAGAGATACTTGATCGCTAAACTAGAAAGTTGAAGAATACTAGATATACGATCGTCAAGGTTAGATGGCAAGCTAGACGCGGACCCGAGTTCACTTGGGAACGTGAAGATTCTTTGAAGGCTAAATACCCACATTTGTTTAGTAGTTAGAGTTTGATCGAATTTCGGGACGAAATTCCTTAAATGGGGAATAATGTAACACGGGACAAAATTTGACTTTTGTTGACCCGTTAGTTTTGACTTTAATGGGGGATAATTCGTATATTCAAGGTGTTTTATGAGATCGTATGGTCGTTAATGTAATGGTCGATTGCTAACTTGTGGTATAACTAGATTGATTAAGTAAATGAACTATCCATGGGTCAACACATGCCCAAACCCATACCCAAGACCCAACCTCATCCTCTTGCATTCAATCCCCTCCCACCCAACAATCCCATTTTCTCAAATCCTTTCTCTCTCTCATTCATTGCAAGAATTCTTACATTTCCTCCTCCTCCTTCTCTCTAAAATTAATACACCAAATTTATGTTTCAAGCAAGAATTTGTTAGGGGTTTTCATCATCACCATCATAGTAACTACATGTCAAAAGTTGGGTTGTCAAAGTACAAGGAAACTCCTCATTCGGGTCGTTTTCGGGTTTGACCTTTTGGTGTAAGATTTGGTAAGTGGAACTCATCATTTATTCATCACTTCATACTTATAAACTTCTTTCTAGTTGTAACCAAGTGTTTTCGAGTCACAAATTGAGCCAAAAGTCGAATTAGGGTTTGTTAAGGTTTGTAATGGTTCAAAGCGAATTTGAAACTAGATTTGATGTTTTGATGTGAAATCTTGGAATGGGTTGTGATCATTTAAGTTTGTTTATGTCCAAATGTGTGCATTTAAGCTTGAATTCAAGTCCTAGATCATCCTAGGTCGTCTATGGTGTCAAAATGAGTGTTTTAGGGGTGTTTGGCTCGTGTTGGTGCTGAACTGGGTGGGTTGCGACGCAACTATACAAGTTGCGGCGCAACTAAAGTGTTCTGTTTGTGAGTTGCAGCGCAATTGGGGTCTTTAATCACCTAACTTTTTCCTAGCTTTGCTTCTAGAATCCTAGGATCGTCCCGACCTTTCCAGAATGTCCTTTTATGACCTTATTGGTGCTCTACACAAGACAAACCATTCGTTCAAAGTCGTGAGTCACTTTTGGAACCAAACTTGAGATATCAACTCAAACTATATATACATATATACGTATAACTTTTGATCCGTAGGTCCGTTTTAGACGTACAACCTATCGATGGAATCGTGAGAGAGTGTACTTTCTCATGGTATCATCCTTTCTAATTCAATCCTTTCCCATTTCTAAAAAAGTCTTGTCAAAGTGTCTTGTACATACCCGGGAAGGTTGTTTAAGCGTTAGTGGGTTTGTGACTCGACTTAAACTTGCTAGACCAACTTGTTAGGGTTATTAGAGTTAAATTTGATTGTATTGAGATGTACATGGATAGGTTGTGATCGTGTGGCGAACATTGAACGCTAGTAGATTAATCTAAACTTTTTGTAGCCGCTCAATGTGAGTTGGTAGCCCCCTTTTCTTTACATGATTTTGGGGTGAAAAGTGTACAAATTGTTTCATTGGTTCGTTTGATCGTTATGTGTTCGTTTATGTAAGTAATCGAGGTTATGTGTTCACTTGCTTTGTGAATCAAGGTTTTATGATTGTTTGCCTAGTTTATCAAAGTTATGTGTTTGTTTGCTTTGTGAATCAAGGTTTTATGATTGTTTGCTTAGTTTATCAAAGTTATGTGTTCGTTTGCTTTATGAATCAAGGTTTTATGATTGTTTGCCTAGTTTATCAAGGTTATGTGTTCGTTGGCTTTGTGAATCAAGGTTGAATGATTGTTTGCCTAAGTTATCAAGGTTATGTGTTTGATTAATTTGTAAATCAAGGTTGTATGATTGTTATGCGTTCATATCAAGGTTATGAGGTTTATTAATTGATCTAATCAAGGTTTCAAGGCTTGGTGATCGTTTAACGATCCAAATTATGAGATCATTTAATGACCCAATCAAGGTTTCAAGGTTATATGATCATTTAATGATCTAATTATTTTCGTATCAAGGTTAAACGGTTGTTATCCCGACACTTGTTTCTTATAGTCAAAACCTACGAACTCACCAACTTTATGTTAACGCTTTTTAGTACGCTTTTCAGGTAATCAAGTGAATCAAAGACGTGATGGATGATTGCATGTGATAGGATTGAGCTTGGACTTTTGTGGATCCGTGATTCATTGCATCCGTTTATGGGTTATGCCTAAGATCGTTAGCCATCATTTGGACTATCTCTTTTGTAAACTATTGATGGTGTTGTGCTCCTTGTGCATTATTTGATCTGTAACTTGTATTTGTACTTGAATTATGTATGGATTATCAATCCTTGAGTGCATTTAGCACCTCTACTTAATTTCCATGTCACGCTGAGCTTTTCTACTAATGCCCTAAGTTTCCGCCTTGTTGGGGTGTTACATTTACATCCAATACCTCAATCTTTTCGACACATTCCTTGAAGTCATGCATCCCAATACTAACACTAGAGGACCCAAAGCAAAAATCCTCTAAGTTAAGAGCCGAATTAAAGTCTCCAAGGAGCACCCATGGTTTGTCTTTAACAACCAAGTTATGTAAACAAAGGTTCTGCCATAACTCCCGCCTTCTTTTGTAATAATTATCAGCATAAATCAAGGAGCAGAAAAGAGACTTATTATCTACCTTAAAAAATACTTGCACATGTAGAACTTGATCTGTTTGCGCCAGCATCATAACATCCATAACCTCAGCATTCCATTCCAAAATAATGCGAGTTCCTTTATCACAAGTATTACCATTCGATGTCCAATCCCAAAATTTGAACATTTTTTTACAAACATCAAATAACTTAGCAACCTCAACATGTGATTTTAAGATAGCACACATATTCAGATTATTTTCTTGGACAACTAGACGAACCTCCTTCTGTTTGAGGGGTCGGTTCAAACCCCTTATATTCCAAGAGGCGATACTACCCATTGGAAATAGTAGGACCAGGAGTGCTTGCCCCCTCCGTTGTTTCTTTATAATGAGTACCAGTCGCCATAAAGTGATTTGTTTCTGCATAAACATCGTCAACCTCGTCATCGTCATCAGTGTCAACTTCATCCACGAAGGTTTTTTTCTTATTATGAGTATCCCTCTCAGTCTCACTAACCTCCTGAATTAATGGTTCAGTATGCTCCGTCCCATAATCAGTCAATGGACCAAACAAAGGTTTAGCAGCTTCATTGATTTTATTTCCATCTGCATCATCATCCTTTGCATCCAAAGCGCCAAACGCATTATTCAGGCTAATACTCGATGTGTTATTTGTAGAAGAAGTACTAGCAATATTCGAGCTGCCCTTGGTTTTAACAATCGGTTGATATTCAAAAATTGGTTTTTGCTTGTTAATATGAATACCAGGTTTTTTATTGGCTTTCTTTTTCCGATTGACCTCAATAAAACTGTTAGGTCCAGTGTTGCTAAAAACTGGATCTCTCTAGTTGCATCTGGAGAGCATGAAGAATTGTCCGAAATATTTGAAGTCCAGTTGATTGATCTGGTAAAATGGCAACTGGGCTTCGCTGCCATTGTCATTCTCTTTCTTCCACTTGTTGTCTTCGACATCAATTGGAATGTCTTCAGGTATACGTCTTCAGATCTGAACTGGAGGAAGTCATCAGTTGCATAAACTGTACATTGCAACTGGACTTCAAATATTTCAGACAATTCTTCATGCTCTCCAGATGTAACTGGAGAGATCTAGTTTTCAGCAAAACTGGACCTAACAAATTCCCCCTAATTGTCCTGAAATATTGCCAAGTATTTTCAAACTTTTTCTATACAAGTGTAAGTTTGAAATACTTGAATTTGATAAAACCTATTAATTTTCCAAGGCATTTTTATAGATCATCAAATTCCTTGGGTTTAATTTTAATTGTTTGTAGATCTTATCAGTTATCTAACTTGTGAATTACAATCTGGCAACTTGTATATACATAATTTTACAATGAAGTTACAAGAAAGTAAATAAAATTACAAGCAGATAGATAGAAGGAATACTTAAACAGATGGCCCTTCACCAGTTTTCCTTCTCTTGGCAACAGATGAAATTGGTTGTTTGTCTTCAAGATCAAGGCCCAATCTTTCTTCAATATTTTCCTTGAACTTGATAAGGTTTTGCAATACATACTCCTAGCCTTTTTCTGCCTTGTTCTTACGCTGCCTATTCTCCAGCAAATTCAGCATCTCCACATGCTCTGAATGCCATACTGATGGACATCAGGGTTCTCGGTTGTTCTTTTAGGTCCACCAAATTTTGAACCTCAACCACAAAATGTTTGGCACCAGGTTTGATCGAAACCTTCACATCGGTGATCTTACCTTTATTGTGTCTTCGACGCTGTACATCAGATAAGTATGTGCGAGCCTCTGATTCATTTGTCAGTTTGATCTTGTTCGTGCTCAGTTTGTGAGTAGCAGCTCGAATATCATCAGTTGTGGGTTCAGGTGGTTTTACCCAAGTCCTCAGGTTTGCATCTCTTGACAAGGCTTTTTGTTTTCTTCCCTTGGACTTGGGTGGAGTTAATACTTTGCTGACCACTTTCTTTACTTGTTCAATTCGTTTGAGAATCCCTTCTGACCTTATCTCTTTAGCCTTTTCCACTTATACATTCAAACACTTGGCATCAAGACCAGCTTCATTATCTTGGTAGTGTTTGTCCAGTTCAACTTCCAGCATTTCCTTCAAGACATTGACAATCCTTGGATCTTCTTTTATTTTCTTATATTCCAACAGTTGCAAGCCAAGGAGTTGTGCGTCGGTTACATCAACAAGAGTGGTTGGAAGATTTTTCCTTGATTCAAACTGATTGGCCTTCAATTGTTTCTTCCTTTCCTTGACCAGATACCCAACCGTTGCTAATTTCTGACTTTCGCTTTCAGTAACTGGAGGCAATTGATCAACATTGCCAGTCTCCAACATAGGTGCATCAGTGGCCAGCTTCTCAGAGTCATCAGTTGCAATGGCCTTTCCTTTGTCCACATTCCCCCTATCAACCACATCATCAAATGTTTCAATAACCTGCTCACCAGCATCAGTACTGGGAGCAACAACCATCTGACTAGCATTAGTACTAGTCCTATCCACAATCTCCTTCCCCGAACCTGAAGCTTCAACAAGAGTGCGAGAGAAACGAGCAGACCTTTCCCCCTTGGTAGCATCTAGTCCTTGCCTTATTGCTTCAAAATCGGCATGACTGGTGGGAAAGCGATCTAGAGGCTGCCATGATTGCATGTTCTTCCACTCTTTGAAGACTCCACAAAAAATGTGAACTGTCCTCCATGGATGATTAATTTCTTGAGATTGAGTCATGACATTTCCACAAGTGGTGTCTTGACTCTTTTGAATTGCTTGAAGTACATTTAAATCATCTGGAGAGAGCCCAGTTGCCGGCACTTCCTTTACAACTTCTTTTTCTTTTTCTTTGCCAGCTTCAGTGGTCAGTTTTTCAATAGCGGTTGTGTGATCAGATACCTTGCTGGCCAATGTTTCCAGACTGCACCTCAACTGATTGATCTCAGATGTAATGGGGGTGAGATCAACCTGGGGCGCTGCAGTCTTGGTAATCTCAGATATCACCCTTTCTATCAGATTATTTTCCCATTCAGCCAAGGTATTTTCAATTTTCTGACCAACTGAAGTGGCCAACTGGTTGCCAAGCTCAACAACATCTAGACCAGGTTTGTACACAAGCAATTTGACCTGTCTTTCTTACTGTTTCAACTCAACTTCTGATGATCTGACAGTATTATTTAGCAGGTTGGTGATGGATGTGTGTACCTTTGACTGAGTTAAGTTAAAAGATTCCTTTAAAGAAGTAGCCAGTGAATTGCAGCTGATGACCAACTCGTTGAGCTTCCTGAATACTAAGTTCTCATTACCATAGAACTTGTTAATCCCCAAATCAACCACCCTTACATTGGTTATATGATCCTTGTGGTATTTGGAGAGGGACTTGGTATTCTTGTCCAGTCTCTTCTGAATATCCTCCACCCTTGTTAAAAGGTTTGAGATATCGGTCTGGAAAGACACGAATTGGCTATCCAGTGACGGAGGGGAAGGTGCCACTGGACCTGCTCGGAATGCAATAGACACAACTGGAGGAGGTACATTAAGTGAAGGTTCTCCAGTTGTTGTTGCACCAGCTGAAGGAATAGAGGTTGTTGTAGAAGGTAGGGGAAGAGATTCAATGTGATGTTCATGCTGAAAATGCTCAGGTGTGAACGTCGACGACGGTGGTGTAAGAATGTGTCTATTTCTAGGCACATTCATGGATGAAAGTAATTGTCGAGAGGCGAATAGTGGAATTTCTTGTAACGTGGAGAAGTCAAGTGGTGAAACTGAAACTTGTGGTTCTTGGGGCTGACCAAGGAGAGAAGGGAGCTGATCAAGTACAGTTGCATCAGCCATCTCTTGGTCAGATTCAGTCTCAGATGAATCCGAAGATTCAAGCTGAAACTCACCCTCATTTATGCCAAGATCCATAAATGTTGGGGGTGGCTGAACAAGTTGTTCAGACTCCTGATGACCAGTTTGAGTTTCCTCAATGGTTTCATCAGTTATAGGATTCGTTGCCGAAGCATTTTCTCCCTGGATAGAGGTAACTAGAGCCTCAACTACAACTGCTCTTTCCTCAGTTGCAGTATCATGGGCTTGTGATTCTAAAACCTTGATCACTGGCTGTGACTAGCCAGATGTAGCAAGTTCTGATCTAGATCTTCTTCGACTCTTGGTAGATCTTCTTGCTTTTGGAACAGCCTAGATACCTGAGGGAAGATCTCCAAGTTCTGCTACTCTCACAACACCTGCAGACGAACTGGTGGGTCCCTTATTATTTTGAGGCCCGCCTAGTTGTCTTTCTGACTCACCTGGTGATGGTGCATTAGTTTTAGAGAATGCTAGCAACATTCTCGGAGAAATCTGGACCTCATCAGTTGTGGACACAAGGTTGTCCAGATTTCTCAATAATTCTGGCACAGAGTATAAGGATTATGTGTTGTTGTATTCTTTTCTGCCCAGAATTAATTTGAAACAAAGAGATAGAAATCGCGAAAATGGGATACAAGGACCTCTGTTACCTTTTAATTTAAACACCAAGCTTCTGAACAAGATGTTTGCGAAGTCTACCCTTAGTTCATTCCACAAGCAGTATGCCATTTCTGCCTGGAAGGAGTTTATCTGGTCCAAACCACCAGAACTCCCACCTAAACTTTCTACCAAATGGACCATGAAGTACTTCCAAGATGGTGAAAGCCCTTTCATTGTAATTGATCCCTTGGTCTTCAGTACAACACCCTCCAGGACTTCTTTATTCCCCATGTCAAGGAAGACCTGACGAAAGTTGATATTAGGGGAAATCACCACTGGACGCTCATCTTGTCTCCAGTAATTGAGGTTAAGGGCATCCCTCAATGTCTCAGTGGTGATGGTGCACGGGACTGACCCATCCTTTAAAGTGAAGGAGATATATAAGCAGTAATCAGAATTTGATGTCATGTACCAGAACTCGCACAAGTAATCGTGAAACAACTTATTTGGGTTCAAAGAAAAGGCATCGCTGAGGGGAGAATCCCGAAAGAAAGATTGGATTTTTCCGATGAGAGAATCAGCGGCTTGATGCCCTTGAAGAGATGCCATTGGATTGTTTGGATTTAATTTTATCAATTTGGAATTTATTGTGGCACCAACGGCATTAGAAACATTCTCGGATGGAACATACTCAACAGTGAGTAGATTCATATCATGAGAACGAGATGAAGAGGATGAAGATTTATGAGCCATTTGAGATTTTGGATTTAGGGTTTTGGATCTAAAGAAGAAAGAGAGAAAGGGATCTCGAATTGTGAATGATTGGAGGATTAAATGAAAGGAATTTTGTGCGAAGTAAATGAGAAAATGATTTAGTGGGGGTATATATAGGTAATAAAATATTACCAATATATATATACGGAGAGAGATTTTAATCCCCAAATTTTAAAATCGTTTATAAATTTGATTTTTAGAAACTTTAAGAATTCAAAAATATTTCATACCTCCCATCAAGCATTTAATGCTATGACGGCTTGTATTCCCACTCGCCCATTAACTTCAACAATTTCCATAAAAAGTGCATTATTTTTCAGCAAAAAGTCTTGACACGTGAGACATGTCAGGTGACAGTTGTGAGGTGCGTTACAAACACTCGAGTACCATCACATGACACAAGTAATGATTAAGTAAAACATAACGTTATGAAATCTGGTTGACCACCAGTTTAAGACAAGACCAAACTAGCATACTGGAGAGATTTTCCAGATGCCAGTTTCAACTGAGAAGTTCTCCAATTACATTTTTCAAAATAAAACGAATTTTAATTGGAAAATTTTTTTGAGTCTTTCCCCCAAAAAAAAAACAAATGTGACCTATATGATCAAGGACTGGTCTTTGAGTATATCAAGGCGTTCAATCTCCAACCAATTAAGGATCACCAGGACCATCCTCAACTGGAGGGCCTCTCCAGTTTAATAACGATTTAACATACCCAGTTCACTGATGAGATGTTTAAAAGTTTTCTCATCAAGAGGCTTTGTAAAAATATCATCTAACTGTTTATCATTGGGGATGAAATTGTATTTCAATGTCTCCTTTCATAACATGATCACGAATGAAGTGATACCTGATGTCAATATGCTTTGTCTTTGAGTGCATCACTGGGTTGTGAGATATAGCAATTGCACTGGTGTTGTCACAAAAGATTGGGGTTCTTGTGTATTTCATGCCATAATCAAGTAACTGGTTTTTGATCCAAAGAATCTAGGCACAACAACTGGCCGCAGAAATGTACTCTGCCTCAGCAGTTGACATTGAGACCGAAGTCTGCTTCTTACTGGTCCAACTCACCAGTTTTCCCCCTAGGAAGTGACAACCACCAGTTGTAGAATTTCTATCAATCTTACAACCTGCATGATCTGAATCTGAATAACCCATTAGATCTAACCCTGAGCCTTTGGGATACCAAAGACCAAGGCTATGGCACCATTTCAGGTACCTGAAAATGCGGTTAATAGCATGCAAATGTTGATTCTGTTGGGTTAGCCTGAAATCTGGCACATAAACATGTTCCAAACATTATATCTGGACGACTAGCAGTTAAATACATCAGTAAACCAACCATTCCACGATATTCCTTTTAGTCCACTGGTTTTCCATTTGGGTCAGAATCCAAATTTAAAGGTGCTGCAATGGGTGTGTTTTTTGATGGGATTGAATCATATTCGTATTTTCTTAACAAATCTCTGACATATTTTTCTTGGTTGATAAAAATACCTTCCATGGTTTGTTTAATTTGTAAACCCAAGAAAAATGTTAATTCACCCATTAAACTCATTTCATATTCTTTTGACATGATTTTTGAAAACTTATCACACGTTGCATCATCAGTCGATCCAAAAATAATGTCATCAACATAAATTTGTACCAGCAAGATATTAACTTTTTCCTTCAAGATAAACAAGGTATTATCTAGTGCACCTCTTTGAAAACCATTATTAAGAAGATGTTTAGTTAGAGTGTCATACCAGGCTCTTGGGGCTTAACGAAGACCATACAAAGCTTTGTTCAGTATATATACCCAGTGAGGATGCTTCTCGTTCAAGAAACCTGGAGTCTGCTTACCATACACTTCTTCTTTCAATTTTCCATTCAAGAATGCACTTTTGACATCCATCTAGAAGACTTTGAATTGCAAATGAGCAACATAAGCCAAGAAAATTCTAATGGCTTCAAGTCTTGCAACTGGAGCAAAAGTTTCATCGAAATCAACACCTTCTACTTGACAATAACCCTTGGCAACCAATCTAGCTTTGTTCCTGACAACATTGCCATCTTCATCTATCTTGTTTCGGTAGACCCACCTTGTACCAATGGGTTCTTTCTTTAACTCTGGAGGACAAGGAACAAGTTCCCAAACATTTTTCCTTTCGAACTGGTTAAGCTCTTCTTGCATAGCCTCAACCCAGCTTAGATCTGCCATAACCTCGTCAATCTTCTTCGGTTCAATCAGTGATAAAAAGATGACATTCAAGCATTGTTCACTTGTGGCTCTTCTAGTCTGAACCCCACTATCTGGATTTCCAATAATTTGCTCAATGGGATGAGAAGCTGTCCATTTAGTGTATTGACTAGGTTGATATATCACAACACTAGTGCAAGATACCTGACGATCTTCAACAATTGTGGCAACTGGAGAAGGATCAGCCCAAACTACTTCAACTTCATCATCAGTGTCAACTGGCGTATTGACATGATTATCTTTAAATAAAGGCATATCTTGAAAAACTGGAGAAGTCTGAACTGGTTTTGATGTTGTCGTGGCACGAACATCTGATCCAATCACCATTTTTTTTGGTAAATTGAAACTGATGGAGGGATAAAATGGAGTGTCACTGGAGATTTTCTTCTTTGCAACTGGTTCTAAGTCTTGATGACTGGAAACATCTTCTGATGTAGAAACTGATTGATGAACTTGATCAGATACACCAAAATCAACTGGGACAACTGGAGATAAACCAAGACTTGGTCTTTTATTGATTGCTCCATTTGATTCATCGAATGTGACATGAATAGTCTCATGTACCTTTTGGAGTCTATTATTATAAACTCTATAGGCCTTTCTTATATCTGAATACCTCACAAAAACACCTTCGTCAGCTTTAGCATCAAATTTTCCCAACTGACTAGAATCGTTCAAAATATAAACTGGACAACCAAATACATGAAAATATCCAATATTTGGTTTATGAATCCTGAGGACTTCGTAGGCAGTCTTCCTATGTCTCTTGACATAAACTGGCCGATTTTGGGTATGACAAGCTGTAGACACTGCTTCTGCCCAAAAACTGGTGGGAAGACCTGATTCAGATAACATACTTCTTGCAGCTTCAATTAATGTGCGATTCTTCCTTTCAACCACAACATTTTGCTCTGGAGAACGAGCTGAAGAAAAGTTCTTAGAAATGCCAGTGTCAGTGCAAAATGACTCTAATTCTTTATTGATGAATTCAGTACCATTATCACTTCGTAACTGACACACTTTCTTGTTATACTTGAGTTCAATTCTTTTAATGAGTGAGATGATTTGACCAGGTGCATCACTTTTTGATCTGATGAATACTACCCAACAATATCTGGTGTATTCATCAACAAGAACTAATGTGTATCGTTTACCAGCTTTAGTTTGAACATTCACTGGACCAAAGAGATCTATATGAAGCATGTGAAAAGGTTCAGTGATACTGAAGTTTTGCCTAGTCTTGAAACGGGCCCTTTTCTTTTTGCCCATCTCACACCCTGGACATGGCTTTTCCTTTTTAAAGGAAATTAAAGGAATCCCTTCCACCAGTTGTTTCCATGACAACTTATTAATATTCTTGAAATTAAGATGGAATAACCTTTTATGCCACAACCAGTTGGTGTCCTCATCAGCCTTGGCATAGAAACAATGCTCTTTTGGAGCAGGTTCCATGTTCATTATGTACACATTCCCTTTCTTTGGTGCAATCATCACCACCTTCCAATCCTTGTTAAATATGGTACCTTCCAATCATCACCATCTTGGACATTGAACTCTTCCAGCAGGGGCTTACATCCGGTCATTGTCCGTCCAGCAGCGCTGTCCAGATACCAGATATTCTTCTTTCGATTGCCCTGCACACCCAAGTAGATGATTAGTTATTTTTGTGAACCCATCTTTTCTTGATAGGTCCACCAGACTTCTCTTGAGAAGTCTCAACAGATTTACTTGGGTTGGAACTGGAGGCTGAAACTGGAGGATTATTTCTAGCTTCAGGAGTAAAAACAATTTGTTTGATGGGAACAACAACATCCTCCTTTTTCATTCCAGATTTCACTCCTTTTTGAGCAGATTGATTTTGTTTTTGCTTTTGTTTCAAAGGAGGAGTTTTAACAATATGTTTTTCAACTGAAGAAGATGAAGCTCCTTCAAGATTTTTGATTCTGGCAGTACAACTTTGTACCTGCCTTGACAAATTTTGGAGTTGACTCTCTAGTTTCAACAAAAGATTGTTTTCTTCAGGCTGCTGAACCTTGGACTTGGGTTTAACGGAATTCTTAGTCTTAGGAGTCTTGGGCTTTTTGGACTTTTGAGGTAAAGGATTATCACCAGCTTCCTTTTTAACTGGAGCTTTAGCCTTTTTGGCTCCAGTTTTGACCTCAAAAGGGGTGGTCTCAACAGATTCTAATTTAATAGTTGTAGAAGAGTCATATGAAGTCTCAATTCTAACCGAATCAGGCATCATGTGGATAGAGGGTAAAACAGCTGCCATCTGGAGATCATCAGATTTCCAGGCAGTTTTTTGAGCACCAATGGTTTTTGAAAAAGCGTCATAATTTTTACCAGATGTTTGTACCCAAGATTTGATAACCATGTGTTCTTTTTCAAGATCAAATTTCAATTTTTGGTTATCTCTTTCCAGTGCCTCATTTTTCAAATCAGATTCTTTGAGAGCCAACTGGACACTTTGCAAATCATTAATTTGACTTTTCATGTTATTAAACTCGATTAAAACTGTTTCCAAGTACCTTTCACAGTCAGTTCTCATAGTTTCAACAAATAACAAGTCATCATTTAATGATTCAGCAATGTCCAGTTTCAGTTCTGTATCCAACTCAACATCATAATCTCTTACCTTCTTTAAAATGATGTCCACCCATCTTCCAGTAACAACATCATCTTTTACCACTGGTTGTTGATTTTCTAATGCCATGAAACACACATCTCTAATCTCTTCATCATCATCAGATGAGTCATCAGAGAGTTCCTATTTCCCTTCAGTTTGAGCCATCATGCAATTGTTCTTTTCTTTCTCTTTTTCTTGTTCAGGAGACATGAGGGCAATTTGGGCCTTAAGCTTCTTATATTTGGCCTTATAATCATCAGATTTGATAAAGTTTGGGACAACGGGACCTGTTTGGTTGTTCATCTGACTAGATCTGCATTCCTTCATGAAATGATCTTTCTTACCACACTTATAGCAGATAAGATTGGCCTTATTCAGAGAATTTGAACTAGAAACATTATTGGACCCATTAAATCGATTAGATTTATGCTTAAACCTGTTAAAGGTTTTAGCAATCATGGCTACTAGATCATCATCGTCAGTTTCCTCACAACCATTACTAAGATTAGTGGTAAGGCCAGAGTTCAGTATGTTGCTTAACATCTCCTTCTTAGAATGTAACTGGACATTCTCAGCAGACATTAAAGCAGCACAAGGTTGCCCAGTTAGGCTGGCGACCTTGGAACTCTGAGCATGCTTTAAGGCATCTTGCTCAGCCAATAATCTTGCAGCATCATTATCTTCAGTGAATCTGAAGGCTCTATATAGGGAAGCAAGAGTATGGCTGTGCAAGGTCTTACCTTGTCTTAAGACAAGAACCATGTGTGCCCATTTGAATGGCAATATATCACAAAATTTATCAAGAAGAATATCCTTATCCTTCTCCACTCCCAAGCCTCTAAGTTGATTAATTAGGCCAGTAAACCTGGTGTAAGTACCAGTTAAACTTTCATTGGGAAGAGCAAAGAAGGATTCATACTTCTTGTTTAATGCAACCTTTCTGGTGGCAATGGTGTCATTTCCTCCTTCAAACTGGAGAACCAATTCATCCCACATGGATTTAGAACTGGGAAACAACAAAAATGTTGGAATTAGTTCCTCAAGAACAGCAGCAAGGATCATGTTTTTCAGTCTGGTATCAAGATCAACTAGCCTGCGATCCTCGTCTGACCAATGTTCCTCAGACTTTTCCCTGGTACCTCTTCTCCCAGTTGGGTCTAAAAGAGGACTAACACCACTGGACATGGGTATATATGGTCCATCCTTGAGGATTTTCAACATATACCTCTCTATCCCACCAAAATGCAAGAGCATTCTAGCTTTCCATGTACCAAAGGTCTCACCATTCCCATCGAATTTGGGAACTGGAGTATTGGAATAATGCACATGGAGGTGGTTGGCTCCAGGTGTAGGAGGAGGATTGGTATTCAAAGGAGTTGTAACATTAACATTAGGATTAGGATTAGTTTCATTTTGGGGACCAGAACCATTCTCACCTTCAGCAGCCATCAAGCAGACCTAGGTTGTAGAATTGAAACAATTCAACCTGGTGAAGACACCTCTATGTCAATGGTAAGTGTACTTTGCAACACTATCACTTAATCTGGATGTGACCAGTTTAGAGTGAGTAGTGTACCAGGTTAACTAGAATGTTACCTATTAAGTTGACAAGTTTGAATAAGTAAATACAATGCAATAATGTAAATGACAAGTAAGTAAATATGGTGAGACAATATGTATTTTTCAAATGTATTTTATTTATTGATGGTTAAATAAAATAAAAGGTTGTTGCGAAACCAAGATAATACAAAGATGTAAATATCCTAACAACCTATGAAATATAACTGATCTATACTTGGAAATTCTCCTAACAATCGAAACACTTAAAGTTGTGAAATGTTCGTTTTACGATTGAGAGAATATTGCACAAGTTCACCAATATTGCAGAATGTATGTGTTTGCAAATTTGTTGAAATGCTTGGGCAAGAACCTCTATTTATAGTCGAAGTATGAGCATTGGGATCTCAACTTCGACGTACAAATATGGTTGAAAGCATATGTTAGAGATTCAAAATAGTGCTTAGTTGTAATTTAGTTAATGAACATTTGTGTAACAACTATAAGGTTGAGGGGGAGCTTTTGTAAGTTTTCCATGTAATATATATAAACCCCTCAATCCTTATTACTTGTAATTTTTGGAGAAACACTTAACATTTTTACGGATTGAATCAAAACACACACACATCTTTCTCTCTCAAGAACACACACAAACACACACTAACCTCCATTGATGAACACCTAACTTCCACACCGTAACACGAACTTTTCTACATTTATCATTTGGTATCAGAGCAAAACAACAATCTGTTGAAGATCCAGATCAAATACTACACAGAATCATGTTGATTTTGTTCAATTATTCAAATTTCGTGTTCAAAACTTTCGTCTCTGTGTTTCATCAATTCTACACCAATTTCCACTCAATTCTTTTGTTTTTGTTCACAATTCCATTCTAAATCACCTCAGAAAACATCCTGTTAAATTTCATAATCCAATTCAACATATTCATCAAATTCCGAAATTGTGGAAAAACCGCCAAAAGTTTGGGTTTGAATTTGAGTTGATTTGAGCTACAAATTTGTTTCTAGGGTTGTGCGCGATGAGATTCTGAGCATTTTCTCTTTTGAATGAAGTTCTAACTCTCACAAACAAGAGAGAAATTGGAATTTTAGTGATTCTGCACGACTATTTTGTCGTTTTCCATGTTCCTGAGAAAAATACCTTGAAACGATCTTAATTTAGATCATTTTGATTCATTGTGTCTAAGATGATCCTCTCAAGATCGTCCTAGTGATATTTTGGCTTGAGGTGTTAAGACGATCTCATCAAGATCGTCCTAACATCTGTTGGTTCTGTGTGAATTGTGTGTTGTGATTTGTTGTTTTGAAGTTGTTGTGATTGGGAATCACACACTTCCTGGGTAACTGATCTCTTTGAGATTGGTTTTGCTCAACTTTTTTGAATCCATAACCAAATTCTGTCCAATATTCCAAAATTTTCGATACTTAGAATATTTTTACTCAAAGTTTTCTAAGACGATCTCTTTAAGACCGTCTTATTTTCTTGTCTAAGACGATCTCTTTCAAGACCGTCTTACCTTCCTGCCTTCCATACTTAGAATTTTTTTTTCAAATCTTGTCCTAGCTTCCTTTCATCAAGATGATCTCTTTTAGATCGTTTTGTCTTCCAAAATCCAAAACCAACAAATTCTAACTCCAATTCATTGTTCATTCATTTCGATGACAACAATCAACATTGATCCATTAATGTCAACAATCAGACCTCCAATTCTTCACAAAACTTCATTTGTTCAATGGAAAAATGAATTCATGGATTTTCTAGACACAAAATCAAATGTCTTGTTTTATCAAGAGAAAATCTATAAGATTGAACAAAATCCTTTACTAAATTTCACTGCCTTTCACAACAAGTCAAAGATCGATAAATCAGAACTTCTTCTTGGGTTGGGATATGAGAATCCAACACACTTAGCAAAAGCTCAAAAAGAAGACCTTGGTCCTTTGTATGATGAAAATCTTCTGAGACTTGGCATGATTCAATCATTTGTTAGACCATCTGAGAATGATTTTGAGTCAGATGATGTTGAAAGACCTCAAACAAATCAAATTGGTATTGATTATGTTGCAATAAAAGGTCATTGAACAAAAGGTCATTGAACATCTGAAAACTCAAGATCATACTCCAAAGGTAAGTGAGACCAACCCTGTTAATCTGTTGCATGTTTTTAATTCTCCTGATTGCTCCACTCAGTCTAAAGAGTGTGAGATTTCTAACAAAGCTGTGCAGGGTGAAAGAATCTCTTCTCAAGAGATTCATGATATGTTTGCTTCAATGTTCTCATCTATGAAAAGGATACTTTCTTTTGATTCTCCTGTGATCACCCCAACTGACCAAAATAAAGTGAATCTAGAGCACAAGGTTGAGATTCCTAAAGATCTTAAGGCTAAAGCAAAAGCATTGATTGAAAAGATAACAAACAAAACTGTTTCCAAACCCAAAGTTCAACAAAAAGTTTCACCATTTTCTTTTCCAGATTTTTCTGTTAAGGAACTTGATAAGTTTTTGGAAACTGAACATGTTTTTGCACCAGAAGTAGAGAAAGAACTTGCAAAACTTTCACCAAAAAGGCCTAAAATTGAAACAAAGAAGGAATCTAAGTCTAAGATTGCTCCAACTTCATTTTATTCACCCAAAGGTCAGCATGCACCAGCTGTCAAAAGTAAGAAGCCCATTTCAAATACCTCATAGAACAAGGTTAATTCTTCATCTGTATCTAGAACCACTGCTCCTAAAGTTGACTCACAATCTAGTTCTTTACCTAAGATGTCAAAGTCTAGCAAAGATTTTCTAATCACAGATACATCTAATGGTAAAACCAGATATAGAGATTAGTATGGTTGGTTCACTGTTGGAAACCCAAAGAAACAGAACATCAAATCTTCCGAGAAAACCAACAATCAAAATGCTAAAACACAAGTGTCTGCTAAATCACCAGTTAGGAGAAGTTGGACAGCTAACCCATGGTCTGTAATAAATTCTAAATCTTCTACTGTGATTTCCAAACCATTGATTGTTGATTTTAAGGGGATTGTGATGAATTTTAAGAATAAACCTCTTGTTCGAAAACCCCATTTGTATACCTTGAATGTTTCCTCTAACCCAAAAGGACCCATTCAAAAGTGGGTACCTAAAAAGACTTAATTTCTGTTTTGTAGGTAATAAAGGTCTGTGTTTAGCATTCTAATCATGGATGCTTCTCAACACATGATCCTGGAATGAGTTTCTTTTCAAAGAAACTATATCAAATAAGTGCTCATTACCAATGCACTTTCTTGCCTCTGAATATTGTGTACAAATCCTTCATCTCTTTCCTCTTCATTCATTATCTGTCAAACATTCATGATATGTTTATGTGCAATGTGCTTAAATACCATGCAATGTTTGAGGGAGAGAAAAAGGATAATTCATGAATCTAGGGTAAGTTTGTGTATTTGCACTATTTGATAAGAAACTCATTACTAATTAGAAAAACAAGTAAAAATTGAAAAATGCAAAATCCATAAAAATTAGTTAGAGTTAGTTTGGTTAACTGTTTGTGTATTTGTTATGTTATTTGTGGTATTGTGTTTAAGTCTTTTAGCCTAAAATTTTCAGAAAAATCAAAAGAGCCCAGTTTAATACCAAAACCAAGCCCAATAACTTTTCAAACCGGGTCAAACCCAGTTAAACTACACCCGATCCATTTCCTATACAAGTTGGAGGGAGAATCTAATGATTTTTTTTTATCCTCCATTTTCCTTTTTCCCGTAAAACTTCCACTCGATCACTCTCTCTCACTCACAAATCATTCAAAACCCTTTCGAAGTAATAATAAGATCAAAACCAGGGTTGTGTACCATTTTTCAAGTAGATCATTTCATTCAATAGAACCATCGTCTGAAAGTTTCATCTTCAAGTAAGATTTCGAACCTTTTTAGTAGATCTTATTTATTCAATTTGCTCGAAATTCTTGCAACTGGTGATGTTTCTGTGAATATAGTATGATTTAGAAGCATGATTAGGCTATATGTATATGATTTTTACATATTAAAAAGCTTGAAATTGTGTTTTTGAAAATTCAAAAATAACCCTCCCTATTCCATTGTAGAAGATGACCTAGAATGATCTTAATTCGTTCTAGGTTGTTTTTGTTAGTTTTTGTGTTTTGTGGTGGTGAAATGTTTTTATAGTATATTTGCTGTTAATTAGAATCATTTTGTGGTATTTGTGTATGTGTTTTAACTGCTTGGAATTAAAACGATCTAGGCAAAATCCTCCTATTTTCAGTAAGGGTTGGTTCTAAGACGATATTGATAAGATCGTCTTGGTTCCAAAACGACTTGGAAATGAGACGATCTTGTCAAGACCGTCTTACTTCCTCATACATGTTTTACTTGACAAGATCGTCTTAGGGTCTGATACGCTGTGTGGTTGTTGATTTGGTTGAAAATCAAATGAATGGGTAACTGATTTCTTTTGAAATCGGTTTTGCTCAAAACTAATTCTTTCAAATATAAGGGGAAACTATGCTCAATTTTTCCAAGAAATTGACATAATTTCAACTTATATTTCTAAAGTGTTAGAAATTTTCAAAATGAAGTGAAGTGTTTTTTTGACACTTGTTTTCCAAAACGATCGTCTTATCTTTCTTCATTTTCCAAAGCATAAAAATGAGACGATCTCCTCAAGATCGTCCCATTTCTTCTTTCAAGACTTAAATCTTTTTCACCTCATAAACCTTGAGACGATCTTAACTAGATCGTCCCACTGATCTTTCCATTCTTAACATTCTCTTCAAAATGTTAAGACGATCTCATTCAAGATCGTCCTATCTGTCTATGTACTACTTAATCATTTCTGCAAAAGAGTCAGATGATCTGTTCAAAACCATTTGTTTGTCAAACCTGAGTCAAATTTCAGGACGATCTCTACAAGATAGTCCTATTTCACATTTTCCATACTTAGAAAATTTTCAAGTTTTTAATCATTTTTTCCTTGAAACCCTAAGTTTTTTTCAGAAACCCTAATTTTTTCTGAACCCTAATTTGTCTTGTGTGGTATGACAAAGTGTTTTGTATAGTCATATAATTGCAAAATATGTGAAATACGAGGAATTGAACGCCTTTGTGTACTTCCTTGCTATTTTCATATAAATTGTACTTATATGATTATATCTTATTTTCAAAGTTATATATATATTTCCATATTTGAAAGTATAAGGAATTGAACGCCTTTGTGTACTTCCTTACTATGATTATCTATGAAAATATATATCTAACTATTCTATGTTTATTTTCTCATATCAAATTATTTGTATAAAGCACACTGAGTTGATCGCCTTTGTGAACCTCTTTGAATTTTATATAAATAATTTGTATGAATCTTGTTATTTGCTTTTCAAACATTGATTTCTGTGTGTGTTAACATTTTATGTCATAAATCAGAAAATCAAAAATATAAATGGATCACCAAGAAGAAATCCATCAAGATGAAGAGATTGCTCTAAATGAAACAATTGAAGAAATCCTTGTTGTCGGCAACTCATCTAATATGAGAAACAACAGAGCTCTCTCAGATCCATTCAATGCTCCGGGATTTCCCATTGTCCCGCGAATTCTTCACAACCATCCTCTATCTTATGCTCTTAGTGTTGAAAGAGAGTTAGCTGAAGTATATTTGTTTCAAATGTGGAGAACCATCAAATTTGTTCAACCACAAGATCCTTCAAGTTCGAGAACAAAGCCAAAGCATAAATCTCCAGAACTTTGCCGACAAGGTTTCTTTCAGTATGAACTTACTTCTGGAGATAGAGTATATGAATTTGAGTTCAACCTAGATGATTTCAGAAGTCGTCTGATATTTCCAGAAGCTGATTCTAATGGTCATAATAACTTTGATGAGTTTGAGTCAAATGATATCATGTTCGCTGCTTTGATATCACTTGGGTATGAAGGTCCTCTTACCAAGACCAAAGACTTCCAATTGAAGAATCTACCCAAGATTTGGTATTACATTTACTCCATCCTAAGCAATTGCTTTACACCATACAACCGAGGGATGGACAACTTGACTCAACACATGCTGTACATTTTCTATGGAGTCGTCTTTGATCGAAATTACGATGTTGCTCAAATTCTGTGGGACCAACTTATAATAGTTGTCAATGGTAAGGTCTCCGCTCCCAAGAAGTATATACCTTTCATAAGGTTTTTGAAAGTTATTGTTCAAGGAGCAGTCAGAAAAGAGAAAAGCATCCCAAGACTTCTCAATACAACAAAAGTACAGCTTCAACAATATAAGTATGTCAGAGATTCCGGCCTGGCAAACTACACTTATCTAATTCCATCACACTTGTTGGATTTAGTTTCTGAGAACCATGCTGATTATCAGGCTTATATAGATTGGATTAGAACAACTCTGGGACCGGAAAGCCTCCCGGTTCCTGCCCAAGTTGTGCATAGGACACCAAGTGAGGGGTCTAAGAGAAAAAGAAAAGAGCGTGAGGGTGTATCCAGTTCTATTGAGCCAAAGAAAAGAAAATTGATGAAAAAGCAAAAGTTTGAGTTGAAGTTAAGCAAAAAAGTACTTCAAAAGAAAAAGAAGGGGAGTTCGTTAAAGAAAAGAAAAGAAAAAGCTCCTGTTGAACCTTCTTCACCTGCATCTTCTGAGGAGACAGTGTCAATTGTTGGGTCTCCGAAACCAATTAGATCTCCACCTCCGAAAACATCTTCTTTGAGATCTTCTTCTTCACCAAAAACACTGTCACCTCAACATTCATCAACTTCATCTTCATCACCATCAACACCAAAATCACCTCAAATGCCTATTCATCAATCCTCACCACTTCTTGAATTCAATTCTCCAATTCCACCAACCATGGAACCATCGCAATCTCAAACTATCATCTCACAAATTCCTTCATCTTCTTCACTTCCATTATCACCAACACCAACATATTTTCAAAATCCAAGAAAATCAATTCCTGTCAACATTCGAAAAAACCATAAGAGATCAAGAATTGAAGATGCACATGACTCAAATGATGAAACTGCAAATAAATTTGCTGATGATGTAATGGATATTCCGGAGGGACAAGGAGGAAAAGAGGGAGGAGTTGAAAATACCCGAGAGGTTGAGAGGTCTGGGCTAGTTCAAAACATTTATAAGCGCCAGGTTTGACCTAGGTTAGAAGACGAAAGCTCCCAACTCTTGCAAAGTCAAACCTCCGCACGCCATTCGGAAGTCTCTCAACAGACTGACGTCTCATCATTGCATAAGCAAAATCCACGTACTCCATTCCCTTCTCCTTCTGAGATTGTGAATGTTGAACAACAAGAGACACCTGCTCCTCTTTTGGACTTCATTTCTGCACGATTGTCTAGTACCCCACTTAGGACACATTTTGCACCATTTGTGATCCCAAACGCACATCTAGGTGATGTTGCCGGAACAAACATAGAGAGATCGGCTTTTGTGCCCTCTCGAGGATTGTTCGGAAGTCCTTCCATTGCTAACATCACGCCAGCTTTAAACGAAGGCGCCTTAGTGGCTAGATTGGCTGTACGACAGTATGAGTTCCTTAGAGCTCAATCTGTTGTGTCTGCTCTTCATGCCTTAGGCATAACGGCAAGTCTAAGTGACACCGGAGTTATTTACCTTTCTTTCCCACGAGATTCAGGTTGTGAAGCCGAATCATCAACTGTTATTCATTTTCTTGAATCAACAGGAAATCTTGAGACAGTAATGATGTCTTCGGGTCACTTGGTAGACTCACTTGAGGCTACTGCAGTGCCAAATTCTGATATTTCTCTTCCTCCTGAAACTCAAAGATTAGTATCCCAGTTTTTTGAAGGGATTGAGGAGGGTCAACGAAGTGAACTCCTCGTAGCAAGAAATGTAATAACCGGTAAACTTCCTGTCACTGAAACCAGATCACCACCGAGATTGCGTACTGGAGGTGCTCTTGTAATTCGTACTCCAATAGCATCTACATTTCCATCAACAACAACAACACCCCCATCAATTCAAAGTACTCCTCCAACAAGTCAACCAATAACTTCATCAACTCTACTCAATCAATCAATTCCCGATCCAAGTTCACCTCATCATTCTTCTTCAAGTTCTTCCTCTTCTGAATCATCTGCATCCACTGAATACTTAAGTGATTGTTCACCAAACCGTCTTGCCACCAGTGGTCTCTCAACCGATACTTTGATTGTTTCCTTCTTGAATAGGTTGAGGTCTGAAGAACCAAATCTTTCCACTCATAAAAGAACAATCTTTCATTCACTTCAAGCTTATCTATCACATCAAGAAACTGAAAGAACAAAGCAAGTTGAAGTTGAAGCTTTACAGAAACGGGTTCATGAGCTTGATCAACAATGCAGACTGACCGATATCTCCAGGAGTCGGGATGATCAAGATCCTGATGATCAACCCGAGGGGGAGAAAAATATTAGAGATATCGGAGAGGGTCATGAAAGTCAAGAACAAAATGTTCAAGATGTGATGCAAGAACAAAATATTCAAGATCAAACAAATCAAGAACAAGCTCAAGCTCAAGCTTCTACAAATCCCACAACTCATGTTGATGAATCTGACTCAGATGAACTACCAATTGATGATCTACCACTACCACCACTTGTTCAAGATATTTCTCAGTATTACTCCACCACTTCTGATGAATCAAGTGATCATGATCCTTTTCAAGCTGAAGAAAGTGATTCCGAATCATCTGATTCTAGTGATCCTAATGATGCTCCAGTTCAATCTCAACAAGAAACTTATGGTAAAGACATATTTGAAGAAATTGTCTATCATTTGAGCAATCCAAAGAATCTTGAAACTCCAAATGAGCTTGCACAAGGAGTTATTCATCCAAGAATCTCAAGCAGAAGAATTTGGCAAATAAATGAAGGATACTTTGTGGAAAACTATGAGCAGATTCTGGATTTAAGTTCAAGACCTGATGAGATTATGTGCAGAGCCAGATATCTTGAAGAAAGAGCTTTTCAGATCTTCTACACTTCTAATGAAAGATTGAATATGACCTTGAACCGGTTGAGAGCATTCTTTCTGTTTCATCGCAATGATCGAAGAGACAGATACATGGAGTTAATGAATGTTGTAAATGTGGTGAGACATAAATGGTGGTTTAAGCAATTTGATCTACCAATCATTGAAGTAAAACGGATGTTTGTTCCTGAGATAGCTCCTGGTATGAGGCTTGTTCGCTTTGAAGTTCGCAGAGCTGATGGCTGTATGTATATGCTTCAAGAAGAGTCATTTCAACACTTGAAGATCTCAGACATTCTATTCCTCTACAAGCAATATGCCTATCTGATAATCAAGAATCCTGATCAAGTCATAGCATATGAAGCATTGAAGAGCCATTTACAAGCTGTGATCAGATTCTAAGAGTTTATTGACTTTCAAATTAGTTTGGAGAGAAGGACTAGAAGAATCAATCTCACAAGACCAAATCAAAGGGCTGGAGGTTATGAGCTCGATTCGTATCAGATTGGTGATTCTATTGAAGAGTTGGATGGATTCGTCTTCATAAATCGTTTAAAGAGAAGAATTTTCATTCGTGCTTTAGATCTTCCTAAGTACTCAGATGGTACTTTGAATTATTGCTTGTGTATTCTGAATGTATTGGATGAAGCAGCTGATGATGATGAAGATGTAAACATCAAGTTGCAGAGGAAGAACCATATCAAACGTATCAAAGATGTTATAGAGATACGTCAGAGAGTAAGAGATCTCATTGTTGAAAGAACTCCAAAGGCTCAAGAAGGTGTTAGACATACTGAGACTGGAACATGGGTTCTTTGGAATCCAAGTCATAAGCATGGTCCACACAATATTCCTCCAGTCAACTTCCAAGATAATATCAGATTGCCAGATGATCGTCCTGAGGGAGATAATTGGCACTTTATCCCAAAGAAGTTTTGGAAAGACACTTGGAGTTCTTACAAGAAAAGAGCTTTCTGGGGATCTAAGATTGACAAGCCATCAACTTCAACTGCTGCACAAAGTTATCAAAAGAGAAAGAACAAGAAAAGAAGAGCAAGCAAGAGGAGAAGACAACAAAGGAAGAGGTGATGATGGATGAACAAGATAACAACCAAGCACTAAGAGGTAGAATGTTAGAGATTCAAAATAGTGCTTAGTTGTAATTTAGTTTATGAACATTTGTGTAACAACTATAAGGTTGAGGGGGAGCTTTTGTAAGTTTTTCATGTAATATATATAAACCCTCAATCCTTATTACTTGTAATTTTTGGAGAAACACTTAACATTTTCACGGATTGAATCAAAACACACACACATCTTTCTCTCTCAAGAACACACACAAACACACACTAACCTCCATTGATGAACACCTAACTTCCGCACCGTAACACGAACTTTTCTACATTTATCAGCATACCAAAGTATTAGTAAATAATCCTTTGTGTGTGCTAAATAAAGTAAGACAAAATGTTACTTTATTCAACCACTCTAAATCTTTGTACTTTTATCCACAGACAAGATTATTGTCCGGGTAAAAGGATGTAGTGTAAAAGGTCCTCCTCGTAACCAGTGTAAAGCTTTGTAAAGGCATTTACACTGGAGGATTCTCAGTTGATTGATCTGGTAGAATGTCAACTGGGCTTCGCTGCCATTGCCATTCTCTTTCTTCCACTTGTTGTCTTTGTTAGAAATTCAAAATAGTGATAAATTGTAATTTAGATTAGAGGACTTTCTTGTAGTTAAGTCATAGGTGTATGATTACTAAGGTTGAGGGGCTAATTGTGATAATTAGCATAATTGTATAGTTAGCCTATAAATACCCCTCAGAACCTTAGGAATCATAACTTTTGGAAGCCTTACACACATACATTAATTCCAATCAGCAACTTTTACTTTTACACAAATACACTTTCTCTCTCAAAACACACACAAACACCAAGAACACACACTCGCCAAAACCGCCATTGATGACGTGAATTCGGTGATAGAAATAGTGTTATCACATGTGGTATCAGAGCAAAACATTGTTTTGATTCGATCCATAACTGAATTCAGTCACAAATTCTTCAAAAATCAAAAATATGTTCATATTTTTTTTCGTCATTTTATGATCACTGTTCTATCAAATTTCACATCTCAAATCACATAAAATCACAGCTTTTTGTTCACCAATAGATTCGTGATAGTTTAAAACATAATCCTGTCAAGTTTCAAGTTCCAATTCAATCTAAATCTCAAGTTTGAATTTTAGCTTTTTGGCACAATTTTTGGGTTTTGAATCGGTTGTGTTTTGTGGTGAATTTTGTTAATCGGTGTGTTGCTAAGGTGAAAACAATCAGTTTGCAAGTGATTTCAAGTTCTAACTCCCAGTAAATCAAAAGTTATTGAAGCTTTTTGAAGTCATTAATGGAGTTTATGTTTGGAACTGATATGTTGATGAAGAAGAAGACTTTAGGACGGTTCTGCACTAGGACGATCTTGTACAAATCGTCTTAGTCTTTAAACCTTCATTTCTTTCTTTCTAGTGCTTTGTGGTTTGTAGGACGATCCTCACAAGATCGTTCTGACAAGTGTTTGTGTGTGGTGAAGTGTTTGTTGTGGCTAATTAATCCTTACGGATTGGTTTGGTCAATTCAAACACTTGGAAAGTGTTTGATACTTGAAAGTTTTAGACAAAAACTAGGACGATCTTCATCAAGATCGTCCCAGCACATTGAAGGCTAGGACGATCCTGACCAGATCGTCTCAGCATTATGAACATAGAACGATCTTCACCAAGATCGTCCCAGTTCCTTGAAGACCGTCCCATTTCCTTTGAACATTAGTGTGTTTTGGTTGACATTTGAGGTTGTTGTGATTGGGAATCACACTGTTACTAATCTTCTAGATTGGTTTTGCTCAATTCCTTTTATTTTATTTCATACTGTTACTCTGTCCAAATCTTTCCAAAACACTTAGAAAATTCTTCAAACTCAAAGAACCCCAAAACGATCTTCCCAAGATCGTTTCATCTCCCAAGACTGTTACTCTGTCCAAATCTTTCCAAAACACCAAGATCGATTTTTCAAAACCAAAACAATTCTCTTTAATTCATTTCATTTCCAATTTTTCTTCAATTCTAATTCAAATCCAATCTTCAAATCAAATCAAGTTCAAATGGCTACTCGTGAAGCATTGGCATTGGGTTCAGATACAAGACCTCCAGTTCTCTACCGTGGTTCCTATGGACTATGGAGGAAAAGATTTATGGTCTATGTGGAATGTCAACCAAATGGTCACCTGCTTAAAGATTACATTCTTAATGGACATGTAGTTCATCGCCATCCCACTACCGGTGCAATACTCACTCTTGATCTTTTGAATGCTGAACAAAAAGATCGAACAGCTGTAGATAACAGAGCTAGATCATGCTTATACAAAGCACTACCAGATGAAATCTATGGCTCTGTTGATTCTTATGATACAGCCAAGGAGATATGGGATGAGGTGGCAAGACAAATGGAAGGATCTGACGTGACTTCAACAATAAGATTGACAAATGTGTTGACTGAGTTTGACAACTTCAGCAAATTGCCAAATGAATCTCTAGAGGCTGTCTACTGTAGGTTCTGCAATGTCATAAATGAACTTAGGAAGAACAATGTCAAAAAATCAGAGATTGAGTTAAACATCAAATTCATCAAAGCTCTTGGTCCAGAATGGGAAGATTTTAGAACACAGATTAAGCAACATCAAAATCTGACCAAGTTCACCATTCATAATCTTCATGAATTTTTCAAACTCAATGAACACCAAGTTCTAAACAAAGCTTCATCAAGCAAAATGCCAGAAGTTGTATCTGCTGATCCTTTGGCTTTGATTGTTGAAAAGAAGGTTTCTGAAGCTCTTAAGAGGCAAATGGTAGTTGTTTCTTCATCTGATGAGGAGGGAGATGATTTGATGGCTACAAGAGATGGTGTTTCAGATGAACTATATCAAGCTCTTGCCATGGTAACAAAGCATTTCAAGAGGAAATTTTACAAAGCGAGGCCAACAAACAACAATCTCCGCACTTCTTTTACAAGTGCATTTCCCAAGAAAGATCACTATCATCCTAAGAGTTATGGGCAAAGTGAAGCAAGTGGATCAAAGCATGGTGAGAAGAAGGAAGCTAATGAGAAACAAGTTGTTGAGAAGGGTAAAGCATCAGACAAAAAGTGCTACAATTGTGGAATACCAGGTCATTTTACTATTGATTGCAAGCAACCTCGAAAGCGGAACTATGAGTACTACAAGCAGAAGATGTTGTTAGCCAAACAAGTTGAAGCAGGTCATGCATTGCTTGCTGAAGATGACAAATGGCTATTGCTCTTAGATGATGAAGATGAAGATCTCTCTGCTAATGTTTGCTTTATGGCGAGGTTGGCCAAGGACAAAGTTTTGAAGCTGAAAGCACTGATCATGAATACTCAAATCAAATATTTAGCCAACAAAAACAAAAAGTTGCAAAATAGTGTTTCATTTTCTAAAAGTAAATTTTCAAAACTTTTTGAAAAACATTCGAAATTACTTTTTGAACATGATGCTATTAAACAAGACTTTCAAATATATAAAGACAAAGTGTTGGTTAAAGAGTGTGATTTGAATGCCTCTCCTGATTCTAAGTTATTACAAAAATGTCACAATCTTGAAAAGACCATTCATGATCTTGAAAAAGCCAAACAAGATCTTGAAACTCAAAAGACCAATGAATGGCTTCGGGCAAATGCTACACAAATGGATGTTGATATTCTTAATAGAAAGCTCCAAGAAGCTAAACCAAATAATGTTGAACTCGAAAGAAAGATTTCCGACTTAAATCATACTTGTTTTCTAAAAGGCATTGAGATTGAGAATCTTGAAAAACAAGTTGATGAATTTAAAAAGAATACTTTTCTATCAAGAAAAGTTATATAAAGTTGAACAAAACCCTCTCTTGGATTTCACTGCCTATTTCAACAAGTCAAAAATTGACAAAACGGATCTTCTTCTCGGGTTGGGATTTGAAAATATCACTCCATTACAAAAAGCCAAAGAGGAAATTGAAGCTTTGTATGATGAAAAATTTCTTCGACTTGGTATGGTACAACAATTTATTCATCCATTGGATGACGAATTTGAGACTGATGAAGTTGAGAGAATACCTAAAGATGAATTTTTGGTTAATGATGATGCTTTAAATGCTTCGTATAAATCTAAAGAGTCTTCAATTTTTAAATTGGAAGAAATAGCATCAAATTTTCAAAACCAAGAATCTATCGGTAAATCACCTAAACCAACTAAAATATATGTTCCAACCACAATTTTGGAAAAACAAATAGAAGGTTTACAACAAAAAGTTATTAATCACCTAAAGTCTCAAAGTACGATTTCAGAGGATAAATTTGTTGTTGTTGATACTAAGAAAGTTTGTGTGAATGTTTCTACTCAAACTGACCTAAGTACTTTAGTAGACCATTCTACCCAGACTACTTGTGATTCATCTACCGATACCACCACTCAAACCTTAACTGATTCTCTTGAATGTACTTGTCAAAATTCTGCTATTTTAATAGCTGATGATTATGTGCAATCTGATTTATCTGATGAAGAACTTGCACATAGTTTAGTTTTGATATGGTACTTTCATAGGTTTTTCACATGCAATTCAATTGATGAGTTAGTTGTTCACCCTAAGCTTAGTGCTAATATAGGTGTTGATACTTCTACTCAATTTTCTTGTGAGACCAAAGATGTGTCAGTTCAAGTTGACCTAATTTCCGAGACTAACCATGATGTGAAGTTGGACTCCAAAATTCTTGATTCTTCAAAAATTTCAAAAGATTTTGAAACTAATCAACCTCCAGTGAAATTCTTCATAAAAGATGATTTTGATAAATTCATAGAGGGAGAATATGTTTTTGATTCAGAAACTGAGAACAAGATTGAATCTATCAAAATCAAAGTTGATACAAATGAGGAATCTCAAAATCTATTTTTCAAAGCTCCAACTTCATATTATTCAAAGAAACGAGTTAAGACCAAACTCGTCAAGACTGAACCAAAGACAGTTAAGTTAGAAACAAAGACTCATACCCCGGTGAAACATGTCAAAAAGGAACAAGCTGAGACCCCACCCAGAACAAAGTACACCAAAGTGAAACTTCCGAAAGACTATCCTAATGTTTCTCCATCTAGCTCTCAATCTAGTTCTTTACCTAAAGTGTCTAAGTCTAGCTCAGTTTTGCTAAATAAGGATGCATATAACGGTACTACTAGATATAAGGATAGATATGGATGGTTCTCTCATGATAAACCAAAGAAGCAAGAAGTTTCCTCACCTCCAAAAGATCCTAAAAGGATGAAAGTGGTTAAAACCTCTCGTTCTAATCTTCTTAGTTTCAATCCAACAGGTGGAAAGAGCATAACTAGTGGTGCAAAATGGGTTGCTAAAACTTTAGAAGATCACTAGTAATCAAAAGCATGTTGAGAAAAAGAAATATAGAAGGAGGAGAAAGACTGGTAATGGGAGGAAGGGTGTTTATGTTAATTCAAACAATTCATCTTTGATAAAACAATGTTGATTGTGCCCAGGCAAGGCCTTGTGAGCTTGTAAACAATTTTAATTCTCGTACTCATATGGTTGATGTTAATTTGAATGCTTGTAGACATGTTACTTTTAATTCATGTGTGAATGTTCGTACCTTTTATCCAAATGTGCTTATTGATGATGTGCTTGTTAATACGTATGTTGATTCTAAAGCATGTTTGAATGCACGTTTTAACTAACTACCAAGGACCCATCTTCAAGTGGGTACCTAAAGTCGGTTAAATTTCTTTGATTGTAGGAAATAACCATCTGTGTTTGGATACTCGATTCCGGGTGTTCAAAACACATGACTGGAAATAAAGCTTTGCTCAAGAACTTTATCGAACGATTAATGGGAACAGTTCGATTTGGAAACAACAATTTCACTCCTATCTTAGGTTATGGAGATATTGAACGCAATGGAATTGTCATCAAGAAAGTTCACTATGTTGAAGGGTTAAGTCATAACTTGTTCAGTGTTGGACAATTCTGTGACAACAATCTTCAAGTTCTTTTTCGACAATCTCTTTGCAAAATCCAAACTCTAGATGGAGTTGACATTCTTTGCGGTGATCATGATGATAACCTTTTTACTGTCAATCTCGATGATAACCAACCAACCGATAATATTTGTCTCATTTCAAAGGCTACGTCAAAGAATTCTTGGTTATGGCATAGAAGGCTTTCTCATCTAAATTTTCAAACCATCAATACTTTGGTCAACAAGCAACTTGTTGAAGGCTTGCCGGACTATAAGTATGAAAGTGAGCATGTTTGTCCTTCTTGTGCTGTTGGGAAGATTTAGCGGGCTTCCCATAAACAAAAGAAATCTCCAAACTCATTAGCACCTCTTCATTTGCTTCACATGGATCTTTGTGGGCCGATGAAAGTACAAAGCCGAAATGGGAAGAAATACATCTTGGGTATTGTTGATGATTATTCAAGATATACTTGGGTCAAATTTCTTGCATCCAAAGATAAAACAACTCAAGTTTTGATTGATTTCATCACTTCTACTCAAGTAAATCTTCAACTTCCAGTTTGTTACATCCGTTCGGATAACGGAACTGAGTTCAACAATGTCGTATTTAGCATCCATTACATAACCATAATCCTTAATGAAAAACAAACTGTCCGCATTACAAGTCCACCGAATAACAAGCAACACAAATCCAAGAGGCGGTCCAAGCTATGAACCTAATGCTCTAAACCTGAAAAGCATGAAGAAAAAGTGTCAACTACAAGAGTTGAGTGAGTTCATAGGTTTATACTAGCAACACATGTATATTCCATCAACATTCAAAGATGATATGCCATAAAACTTTCAAGAGTTCATTCATAATACTCATACCTAAACCGTATGTTCAAAACACAATGTCCAACCATAATTGATTTCAATAACATTCAGCCAAAGGCATAATTTGATGAGTAAATGCTTGAGCCACTATTAAGACCCTTTCACGTCCAAATAATGATAATAATAACTTGCCCTGATAGATTATGATATAAAGGCACATGCTGTCAATCATGTGCAATAATTAATAATAAAGGAGTCGTGCCATGGAGACGACTAAATAATAAGTAAATAGAGCACCCCACGACCGACACCGTTGAAGACGGCCACGTAGGCGGCCAAACAATCTGTCGCCGCTGATGTAAGTGAGGGGACGAATCCTAGTTGCGCAACTCTCTAACTACAGACCTCAATGAGTTAATAGTAGTGTAGCGGGGACTAGACTTTGACAGTACTCAAGCTCATCATATAACATAGATCACATTGAACATGCAACATATATTCCTTATCATAAACATCCTTTCAAAATATCATTTCACAAAAGAAAACAATTTTATTTATCATGCTTTTCACCCCGAAAGTAAAACATATAAAAGAGTTTGAAAGGGGGCTATGACTCACTTGTTTGAGAGCGATAGAGAGCTGTTCAAATGCGTGAAGAGTGCCTAGTGGTTTCGCCCCTTAAGCAAGCCTAAACCATGGTATTCAAATATACACAACGTAAGTGTGTGTTGCATGAACTAGTAAACTAGATCATGAGATGTACGCTAGTAGACTTGTTCATCTTTGGTTGTTGTTTAATTATGGAATTCAAGTTCATTATAATTTTCACATCATCTGGTTGGTAGATGTTTGGTGATGAAGGTCATTTGTACGATTTTATACGTTTATTGGAAATTCGTTGCTTTGACTTTGTTTTATATATAATTTCCATTGCGTGCTTTGCTTAGTAATAATATTCGACATTTGTGTTCTCATAATATGAATATTGATATATTTTTACCGATTTATTTTTATTCATTTAATTTAATATTATTTAATTAATTATTTATTTATTTTATGAATTTATTAATTAAATAAATCCTTATAATTACTCTTAAATTCTTAGATTATCTCTAAAATTCATTGATAATTATATATGGATTATTTACTGATATTTAAGCCTTTTTATTTGTAATATTATGATTTATACTTATATTTATGCATTTCTATTTAATTATTTAATAATAGTGATTAATTAGTGATTTTACTTAATAAATTACCTTTAAAGTGTATAGTTCTTGTTCCTTTACTTATAATTATTTTTTCCCACTAGGTTTTGGTCACTTTCAACATTGGTTATGTAATTTTGATCAGATTCATAATTTATACAATTTATTAATTAATTTATATATCTTTTAATTACCATTTCAATTCATTAAATCATAGAAATTCTTACAAATCACCACAAAAGCTTTTGTCCAAAAATCTCAAGCCTTATAGGCAACTTATATCAATAAAAAATTTATATCAATTCAACCTATCTTGTGTCTTTGTAATTTGAGGACTTTTAAACATAAAAATCGTTTACCGAAATAACGTTTTAAGCCTCATTTTTTAAGCAATTTAGGTACTTCAAAAAGGATTTTTGCTCTTGTTTCATTTTGTCCAGAAAGTGCATCATATTTTGATGTTCAAGTCGTGAAAGTAGTGGTGGTGTGATATCTGTAATTTTGTGCTTTCGGTTAGTGATTATTATACCCGAAAAGGTGATTTTTTAGCTTGTTATTGCCATGTATCAAATGATTTGACTTTTATCCTTTTGAATAACATTATTTCCAGTAGGTTCATCATATTTTCTTGCTCAAAAGATTATGGTGCATGTGTGCTAAAAATGCATTTTTGCAAGCTTTCGGTTTACGATTTCAAGCATATTTTAACAAGTTTTGATTCAAGTTTTATATCCTTGACATTTTGTAAATTTTTCCAGAATATTTAACATCAGGATTAACATATTTTTCACTTATAACAAGCCTAGCTTCATCTCATAATCCAACAAAAGATCCAACTTTTTAAAATCTAACCAACATGCAATTATCTCAACTTTTTAATAATAAATCTTTATACATCTATAACCCATCAATATAAAAACATACTTTTATGAAAAATTCCAGAAAATTTCCAGAAATATGGACATAAAAACTATATAAAACATGTCCATCATTTCATGCAAAAAGATTATCTTCCAACTATCAAAATATCTCAACACTTTTCATGCTAACTTTTATAGATTTAACTTTCCAACAACGAAAGTCCATATCTTTATCAAATTTCCAGAAACTCATACTTCAAAATATATAAAAACATAACCATCTTTGAAAGGAAAAACTACTTTAAAAGCTATTTAATCCATAACAACACTTTTGGGTCTTAAACTAGCTAAATCCTTGGATCTTTCTTCATGGATTCAACATGCATGAGCATGGAAAGAAAGATCCTATCAACTTTGCCCTCATCAAGTGTATATTCAAAAGAAAACATAAGAAAAACATGAACTTTTGATAAAACCCTTTTTGATATGAACAAGAACAAGATTAATCTAGTAAAGAGATGAAAATATATACCCTTGAAGAACACTTTTAGATGATGAAAATGGTGCAGATTTTCATGGCCTTCTAACCCCAAAAATACCCTTATTCTTTGCTTTAAACAACCCTTAAACCTTGCTTGGAATAACCCTTGTTTAATCCTATAAAAACCTTATTATTATTATTGCTTAAATTTGATTTATGTTCTTGTTTTATTGCTCTTTTAAATCTGAAAATTTCCAGGAAAAAGAAGAAGAAAAGTGTTTTTGGAGAGAAAGAGAGTTGTGTGTGTGTATTGGAAGTGTAAGAGAAATGATGATGGAGTGTGAAAGTGTAAGGTTGAGTGTGGGGATGTTGTACCTTGGAGAAGGAAACTAGTTAATCATCTATTGGTGGTTTGATTTTAGGAAGGGGAAGGGGCCATAAATTTGAAAGCCAAATTCAAATGGGTACATGAATTTTGTTGTTGTATTTTATGTATGCATATCTTATATGTAAGGTGCATGAATGTACTAATTTGTAAGCTTTTATGGTACAACTATTTTCCCACACATATATGTATAAATGTGGCCATGAGTTTTGTTAACAATTGAAAGAGTATTTGGTTTTTGTTAGTTATTATAGGTACATGTATGTGATGTATGTATGTACAATGCATAAGTACTTAAGGTACTAGCTTGTAGGCTTTCAAAGTAAAACTTGTGTTCCCATTATTATATATGTGTGGCCGTATGTATAAATTTATTTTTGTGTTTTTAATTTGTTACATGGCTCATTGGTCGTATTCCTGCATTTATATTAGACTTGTATATATATACTTATTATTATTCAAGCATTTTCATGTACTTACGGCGTTATAAGTATTTTTATGATGTTCAAGGCATTTTCATGACCAAATATTATTTAGTTGGGTTGATGATTCAAATTGTTGGACATTTATAGGAATTTTTGATTGCTAGCTCAACTTGTGAGACTTATATTATTATTTATAATCTGATTAAATATTAATAAAACTTTTGTTCAATGACATTTTATTAAATTGAACTTAACATTAACAATAACTTTAGATTGCTAGTTTAAGGGCATTATCTACTAGCTTCAAGTATAACTATGGCTTGCGGGATCATAGACAACCTAACTAGCACGTATATAATACTTAAAAAGTATGGTTGTTACATCCTTACCCCCTTAGAAAAATTCCGTCCCGGAATTTGAATTTGCTTGGGATGTAAGTGCAGATATTTCTCCCGTATGAAGTCCTCACGTTCCCACGTAAATTCGGGTCCGCATTTTGTGTCCCATCTAACTTTGACGATAGGGATCTTACTTCTCTTAAGGCACTTTTCATCGCGGTCGAGAACTTCTATGGGCTCCTCATGGAATTGGAGCTTATCTTCCACTCGTAGTTCTTCAAGTGGAACTACTTTCAAATCATCCGCTAAACATTTCTTCAAATTTGACATATGGAATGTTCCATGAACATCTCCCAATTCTTGGGGTAACTTCAACTTATAGGCTACGGGGCCTATTCTAGCAACAATTTCAAATGGTCCAATGTATCGGGGGCTCAACTTTCCTCATTTGCCGAACCCTACGGTTCCTTTCCATGGCGACACTTTTAAGAGCACTTTGTCGCCAACTTCAAATTCTAATGGCTTTCTTCTTTGATCCGCATAACTCTTTTGCCGGTCTCTCGCGGCTTTAAGCTTTTCTTTAATGATTACTACCTTGTCCGTTGTTTCTTGGACAAAATCAACGGTAGCTAGACTTCTTTCACCTGTTTCTATCCAACACATGGGTGATCTACATTTACCATACAAGGCTTCAAACGGTGCACATTGTATGCTAGAGTGATAGCTATTATTGTAAGTAAATTCAGCATATGGCAAGTGTTCATCCCAACTTCCACTAAATTCTAATGCACAAGCTCTTAACATATCCTCCAACGTTTGTATCGTTCGCTCACTTTGTCCATCCGTTGAGGGTGGTAAGCCGTGCTTAGTGCTAATGTTGTTCCCATTGCCTCTTGCACATGACCCAAAAAACGTGAGGTAAATCTACCATCCCGATCGGATATTATGGACAAAGGCACGCCATGTAATGTTACAATCTTCTCAACGTACAAGCGAGCTAGATGCTCGGTGTCCCAATCTTCTTTGATGGGAATGAAATGGGCTGATTTCGTAAGACGATCAACAATCACCCATATAGCATCATGACCTTTCTTTGTTCGAGGCAATTTCGTCACTAGGTCCATTGCTATTTGCTCCCACTTCCATTCGGGAATTTCTGGCTGCTTTAAAAGACCAGATGGCTTTTGGTGCTCAGCTTTGACCATCGCACAAGTCATGCATCGGCTCACATATCGAGCTACATCTCCTTTCATTCCAGGCCACCAAAAATTCCTTCTTAGGCCTTGATACATCTTATCCGTGCCCGGATGAATTGAATACTTCGTATTGTGAAACTCGTCCATAAGTACATCTCTTAAACCATTCATTTTCGGTACCCAAGCTCTTCCCTTGAAGTATAAGATACCCTCATCATCCTTATCAAATCTCATTTCCATACCACACAATGCTTCATCCTTAATGTTCTTCTCTTCAAAGGTCTTTGCTTGGTCTTCTAAGAAACGATCTCTTAGAGACATTCTTACTTGTAAGTGGCTAATTCTTGCCCTTGGCACCTTAGTATTCACCTTCCTAATAAGTGCATCGGCAACAACGTTTGCCTTCCCCGGATGATACTTTATTTCACACTCATAGTCATTTAGCAACTCCATCCATCTCCTTTGCCTCATGTTCAACATCTTTTGATCAAAGATGTGTTGCAAGCTCTTATGGTCGGTGAATACGGTGCATTTAGTGCCATAGAGATAATGTCGCCATATCTTCAAGGCAAATACCACGGCTCCCAACTCCAAATCGTGTGTTGAATAATTCTTCTCATGTGGCTTCAATTGTCTAGACGCGTACGCCATGACCTTGTCTCTTTGCATAAGCACACACCCAAGTCCTTTATTCGACGCATCACAATATACTACAAATCCTTCCATTCCATCCGGCAAGGCTAGTATTGGTGCTTCACACAACATGTTCTTAAGCGTTTGAAACGCTTGCTCTTGTTCTTCACCCCATTCGAATTCTCTCGACTTTTGGGTCAATTGGGTCAAAGGCACGACAATTTTAGAGAATCCTTGAATGAACCTCCTATAATAGCCCGCTAAACCTAGAAAGCTACGCACTTCTGTAGGTGTCTTGGGCGTTTCGCATTTCTTGATTGCTTCTATCTTAGCTGGATCTACATGGATTCCTTATTCGTTCACGATGTGTCCAAGAAATTGGACTTGTCGCAGCCAAAATTCACACTTAGAAAACTTAGCGTATAGCTTTTCATCTAACTGCAATATTATTCTCAGATGTTTCTCATGTTCATCCTTACTTCTAGAGTATATCAGAATATCATCAATGAATACTATCACGAATTTGTCCAAGTATGGCCTACAAATTCGATTCATTAAATCCATGAAAACGGCAGGCGCAATTGTGAGACCAAATGGCATCATCAGAAACTCGTAATGCCCATAGCAAGTTCTAAAAGCCGTTTTAGGTACATCTTCTTCTCGTACCCTCAACTGATGATAGCCGGACCTAAGATCGATTTTTGAGAAATGCGACGCTCCTTGAAGTTGATCGAACAAATCATCTATTCGTGGCAGCGGATATCTATTCTTGATCGTCAATTTATTCAACTCCCTATAATCTATGCACATCCTCAAAGATCCATCCTTCTTCTTGACAAAAAGAATTGGAGCACCCCAAGGCGAAGAACTAGATTGGATTAAACCTTTATCAAGCAATTCTTGCAATTGCTTAGAAAGTTCTCGCATTTCGGAGGGCGCTAACCTATACGGTGCTTTAGCTACGGGAGCTGCCCCGGGAACTAAATCAATCGTAAACTCCATCTGCCTCGTGGGTGGAAGTCCAGGTAGTTCGTCAGGGAACACATCTAGAAAGTCCCTAACCACCATGACCTTGTGAGGGTCCTTACTTCTTACTTGCTTATCTACCACTTGTGCCAAGTATGTGTAATATTCTTTACGTAAATATTTCCTTACTTTCAGAGATGACACTATCTTGGGTTGGACTCCTGCCCTATGGCCTTGTATTATAAGCACTAATTACTCTTAAATTCATAATTTATATATCTTTTAATTACCATTTCAATTCATTAAATCATAGAAATTCTTACAAATCACCATAAAAGCTTTTGTCCAAAAATCCCAGGCCTTTTAGGCAACTAATATCAATAAAAAATTTATATCAATTCAACCTCTCTTGTGACTTTGTAATTTGATGACTTTTAAGCATAAAAATCGTTTACCGAAATAACGTTTTAAGCCTCATTTCTTAAGCAATTTATGTACTTCAAAAAGAATTTTTGCTCTTCTTTCATTTTGTCCAGAAAGTGCATCATATTTTGATGGTTCAAGTCATGAAAGTGGTGGTGGTGTGATATGCGTAATTTTGTGCTTTCGGTTAGTGATTATTTGACCCGAAAAGGTGATTTTTGAGCTTGTTATTGCCATGTATCAAATGACTTGACTTTTATACTTTTGAAACACATTATTTCAAGTAGGTTCATCGTATTCTCTTGCTCAAAAGATTATGTTGCATGTGTGTGCTAAAAATGCAATTTTGCAAGCTTTCGGTTTACGATTTCAAGCATATTTTAACAAGTTTTGATTCAAGCTTTATATCCTTGACATTTTGTAAATTTTTCCAGAATATTTAACATCAAGATTAACATATTTTTCACTTATGACAAGCCTAGCTTCATCTCATAATCCAACAAAAGATCCAATTTTCTTAAATCTAACCAACATACAATTATCTCAACTTTTTAACAATAAATCTTTATCCATCTATAACCCATCAATATAAAAACATACTTTTATGAAAAATTCCAAAAAAATTCCAGAAATATGGACATAAAAATTATATAAAACATGTCCATCATTTCATGCAAAAAGATTATCTTGCAACTATCAACATATCTCAACACTTTTCGTGCTAACTTTTATAGATCTAACTTTCCAACAACGAAAGTCCATATCTTTATCAAATTTCCAGAAACTCATACTTCAAAATATATAAAAACATGACCATCTTTCAAAGGAAAAACTACTTTAAAGCTATTTAATCCATAACAACACTTTTGGGTCTTAAACTAGTTAAATCCTTGGATCTTTCTTCATGGATTCAACATGCATGAGCATGGAAAGAAAGATCCTATCAACTTTGCCCTCATCAAATGTATATTCAAAAGAAAACATAAGGAAAACATGAACTTTTGATAAAACCCTTTTTGATATGAACAAGAACAAGCTTAATCTAGTAAAGAGATGAAAATATATACCCTTGAAGAACACTTTTAGATGATGAAAATGATGCAGATTTTCGTGGCCTTCTAACCCCAAAAATACCCTTATTCTTTGCTTTAAACAACCCTTAAACCTTGCTTGGAATAACCCTTGTTTAATCCTATAAAAACCTTATTATTATTATTGCTTAAATTTGATTTATGTTCTTGTTTTATTGCTCTTTTAAATCTGAAAATTTCCAGGAAAAAGAAGAAGAAAAGTGTTTTTGGAGAGAAATAGAGTTGTGTGTGTGTATTGGAAGTGTAAGAGAAATGATGATGGAGTGTGAGAGTGTAAGGTTGAGTGTGGGGATGTTGTACCTTGGAGAAGGAAACTAGTTAATCATCTATTGGTGGTTTGATTTTGGGAAAGGGGAAGGGGCCATAAATTTGAAAGCCAAATTCAAATGGGTACATGAATTTTGTTGTTGTATTTTATGTATGCATATGTTATATGTAAGGTGCATGAATGTAATATTTTGTAAGCTTTTATGGTACAACTATTTTCCCACACATATATGTATATATGTGGCCGTGAGTTTTGTTTACAATTGAAAGAGTATTTGGTTTTTGTTAGTTATTATAGGTACATGTATGTGATGTATGTATCTACAATGCATAAGTACTTAAGGTACTAGCTTGTAGGCTTACAAAGTAAAACTTGTGTTCCCATTATTAGATATGTGCGGCCGTATGTATATATGTATATATATATATATTTGTGTTTTTAATTTGTTACATGGCTCATTGGTCGTATTCTTGCATTTATATTAGACTTGTATATATATACTTATTATTATTTAAGCATTTTCATGTACTTACGGCATTATAAGTATTTTTATGATGTTCAAGGCATTTTCATGACCAAATATTATTAAGTTGGCTTGATGATTCAAATTGTTGGACATTTATAGGAATTTTTGATTGCTAGCTCAACTTGTGAGACTTATATTATTATTTATAATCTGATTAAATATCAATAAAATTTTTGTTCAATGACATTTTATTAAATTGAACTTAACACTAACAATAGCTTTAGATTGCTAATTTAGGGGCATTATCTACTAGCTTCAAGTATAACTATGGCTTGCGGGATCATAGACAACCTAACTAGTACGTATATAATACTTAAAAAGTAGGGTTGTTACATCGGGTGTGTTTGTTACACTTTGAATGATCGGGAGAATCTTGGAAAGTTCGAGAAGAAAGGTGATGAAGGATATTTTGTTGGTTATTCCAAAACATCAATTGCCTATCGAATCTACAATCGCCGAACAAACACAATTCAAGAAACAATGAATGTTTGGTTTGATGAGATGTCGGGCATGATCTTTGAGCAAGAAAGTTTGTTACCAACAAATGATGATCCAAGAGCTTCAAGTACTTCAACAAGGACTTCTACCTAAGCTTCAAAGTTCAAGAAGTTTCCAACTCTAACGAGTGATGAATTAGATATTCTTTTTGAAGAATTCTACATTTCAAAACCGATTCATGATGAAGAACCTCAAGTCATCGCTGAACCAATTTCAAACAATGAACCTATTGAAAACAACGATCTAGTTCCTGACAGCAATCATGAATCATTATCAAGTTCTTCTGAGCAAGAAAATTCATCTTCTAGTAGTAGTTCCTCATCCTCTTCTGATGATTCTTCTTCATTATTCTCTCCTGATAACTCCTCTCAAGTGAATGTTCAAGAACAACCTACTCGGTTTACTCAGACAACAAATCCATTGAACACTCCAAATGTATATGTGCCACTTGACTTTGATCATCCATCCTATGAGGAAGCTGTTCTACCAAGCTATGGTTCCATCTCTCAACAAAACTCAAGTTTTAAAGATGATGATGTTGCTATTCAACAACAAGATCCTCTTCCTCATGATCGCAAATGGTCACGTATGCTGAAAAATCATCCTACTAATCAAATAATTGGAGATCCACAAGCTGGAGTAACTACTCGTACTTCAGTAAACGAGTGTCTTGTTGCACTTTCTCTCAGCAACATCGAACCCAAAACTGTTTCTGAAGCTCTTCATGATTCAGAGTGGGTTAAGGCTATGCAAGAAGAACTCGCACAGTTTGAAAGACTGAAAGTATGGAGATTAGTTCCAAATCCGAGAAAAGCTTAGCCAATCGGAACAAAGTGGATTTTTAAAAACAAAAAGGATGAGAATGGAATGGTAGTAAGGAATAAAGCTCGACTTGTTGCAAAGGGTTATTGCCAACAACCTGGTGTTGACTTCGACGAAACTTTTGCTCCAGTTGCAAGAATGGAGGCCATTCGAATTTTCTTAGCATATGCAGCATTCCGAAATTTTACTATATTTCAAATGGATGTGAAGACTGCTTTCTTGAATGGTGATCTCAAAGAAGAAGTTTACGTTGAACAAACAGAAGGTTTTGTTGATCCTCAAAGACCAAACCATGTCTACAGGTTAGACAAGGCTCTCTACGGTCTTAAGCATGCACCCCGAGCATGGTATGATTCCTTAACTACTTTCTTACTAAGAGGTGGCTTTACCAAAGGCACAATTGATCCTACCTTGTTCATTCGCACACAAGGTAAGCATGTTCTTGTCCAAATATATGTTGATGACATTATTTTTGGGTCAACCAGTCAAACATTTTGCCGAAACTTCTCATCTCTTATGGTTAATCATTTTGAAATGAGCATGATTAGGGAAATGAACTACGTTTTGGGTCTTCAAATCAAACAATTACCGACTGGTATTTTTATATCACAAGGTAAATACATAAATGACATGTTGAAAAAGTTTGATATGACTTCATGTTCATCAATTTCTACCCCAATGGCTGCTCGAACAAACATAAATGCTGATAAAAATGGGAAACCATTTGACCAAAAGAGATATCGAAGTATGATTGGTTCGTTGTTATATCTAACAACATCTCGCCCAGATATAATGTTTGCAACATGTATGTGTGCTAGGTATCAAGCTGCTCTAACTGATTTACATTATCAAGCTGTGAAACGAATCTTTCGTTATCTAAAGGGTACACCCAATTTAGGTCTCTGGTATCCAAGGGATACTGGATTCAACCTAACTTCTTATTCAGATGCAGATCATGCAGGTTGTAAGCTTGATCGCAAGAGCACTTCCGGTTCTTTACAATTTTTAGGTGATAAAATTGTGAGTTAGTCTTCCAAGAAACAGAATTGTGTGTCACTATCAACTGCTGAAGCTGAATATGTGGTTGCGGCTAGTTGTTGTGCTCAAGTTTTATGGATGAAGACTCAACTAACTGATTATGGTCTGAAATATGATCATATCCCTATCTATTATGACTCTCAAAGTGCCATTGCTATTGCAGTCAACTCAGTCAATCACTCTCGATCAAAGCATATTGATGTTAGATATCATTTTCTCAAAGATCATATTGAGAAAGGTGACATCGAACTCTACTTTGTGGGAACTGACTATCAGCTTGCAGATTTGTTCACCAAACCATTGGATAAAAAGAGGTTTAACTTTCTTATCTCCAAGCTTGGCATGTTAAATCTTGAACCTTAAATTATTTTGTTCTTGATACATTCTAGAAAAACAAAAATACAAAATTTGAAAAGATAAAATCAAATAGAAAAATAGAAACTCTTGAAAACAAATAAAAAGATTTTTTCTCAAAGAGGCTTACATATACTCTGTATGTAACCCGTTCTTCAATATTTTATTTATTTTATAGTGGCTTGCATATACTATGTATGCAATCCGTTCTTCAATGATTTATTTATAGAGTGTTTATACATTTTAAGATTCAGTTGTTATAGAGTGCAAACAAGGAATCGAACGCCTTTGTGTACTTCCAAGTGATCTTGTATCAAGATGTATGTGTACTAGCAGTTCATTGCTTTCAAATCAAGTTCGCTTAAATGTTTTATTGCATTCAACTTGTTGATGTAAGATGCGACGGGTCGAACGCTTTTGTGTACTCCCTAGCAGTTTTTCTATGAACATTGTTGTTGAAGCAAAACTTTGTTTTTTTTTAATTGAAAAATCTTGTTCACAATAGACTCTCAATTTTCCGTAAAATACCACAATAAAGATTTTACTCATTTTGATTTCACAAAACCAATTTTTGCTCCACCTTTCTATGGAAAACATTTTGATCCATTCTTGCATAGATTAAGGGGGAGTCTGTGAATTCAAAATCTTTTCTACTTCGTGCTTACGCCAACATGAAGTGAACTTCGTGTTCTTGTTCGCGTCCTCTGTTAACTTCGTGTTAACTTCGTGCCACGTCAGCGCGAACCACTCTTCGTGACTTAGGTCGTGACTAGTGCTTCATGTTAGCTTCGTGCCACGTGACTTCGTGCTTCGTGCCACGTGACTTCGTGCTTCGTGTACTTCATGCCACACGAACTTAGTGTTATTTCGTGGTGTTTGAATTCAAAAGATTCGAAATGACGACCTTACCAGCTGCCGCAAACTCACCCAATGCCTTACTAATAAGCTAGATGATCATGCACAATCATGAGATTGGTCGAGGTAATACACCTCCAAAGCTTTTCCGTATGGAAAATTATTGGATGTGGAAGAGACGTTTTGAAGACTACATTCGTCTCACTGACATGGAAATGTGGCTAGTAATAACTCAAGGTTTTGATTGGCCTTCATATGAGAAGAATGGAGTAATCAGTAGGTATACTTATGCTGATATGCCTATTGAAGAACGTAAAAGATACGCTGTTGAAGGGAAGGCTTTGTCAACTTTGACTATGGCATTGCCTCAAGATAGTGTACATCTGTTTAAAAAGTACACAACTTCAAAGGATTTATGGGATGCTCTCAAAAAGTATTGTGAGGGTGATGTAACTTTGAAGAAAAATCATATCAAGCTTCTCAAGCGTCAATATGAAGCCTTTAATTCACTGAAAGGGGAATCTCTTGACGAGATTATTATTCGATTCAGTCATCTAACCACTGAATTGTCATACTTTGAAGTTGTTTATTCTCAAACTGAGCTAGTTGATAAGTTTTTGGATTCACTGCCTAAAACGTGGACTGATTATGTTCATCAACTTCAAGATGATCAACAATACAGTACATGGGATTTTGAGAAGGTAGTCTATAAGCTAAAGAACAGAGATATGAAGGGAAGGATTAAGGATACTCACTCGGATTTTACACAAGATCCATCCTTATATCATGCTAAGTCTGTTCATTTAGCAAGTTCCAGCTCAGCAAACAATGCATTTCTAAGTGGTGCAGAAGCTAAACCAATAGTAGATGTTGATGGTATTGCCGGATATGTTGCTTATGACAATACACATTCAAATGTTAAGAGCAATGCACAATCTTTCCATTCTATGCCAATGAGTATGAGTTCTGCAGAGGGAAGAATAAGTATTTACTCAGCCTTTTGTAATGCTCATGAAGCATTTATTGGGGGAAAGGTTACTGATCCTGCAGTAATTGATGAGGATTACAATCAAATAGATCCTGATGATTTAGAAGAAATGGATCTACAATGGCAGCATGCTATGCTTACCATTAAAGTCAGAAGGTTCACTCAGAGAACAGGTAGACCTATAGGTAATGGCACTAAAGGTTTTGACAAATCCAAGGTGAAATGTTATAATTGTGATGGATTTGGTCATTCTGCAAGAGAGTGTCAAAGGCCTAAAAGGATTGATAATACTGTTGTTGGTCGTCAAAATTATAATCAAGGCGGTGTTACAGCAAATAATCATAAGACGCAAGCAATGATTACATATCCTGTTACTCCACAACAGCCTGTTTCATCACCTTTTTCGGATTCAAAGGTTGTTGTTGTTCAAAATCCAGATGGTACTTAACAATGGGATATACAATCCGATGATACCTCGAATCATGCCTATATGGTAGAATTATATGATGAGGTAGCCGCAACGATTGATTATGTTGTATACTTAAGTGAAGAAAGTGCATATGAGACAGTACAGAAGAATATGTATAATGTTGCTGAGACAGTAAGATCTGAGAGTGAACAAACGACTGCAATGAAAGCATCTGAAGAAAAGAAAGAGTCATCAAATCCTGTTGATGACATTTCTATGCAAAGCATCGAAGAACAGATGAAGAACTTTGAGATACCTGGAGGTATGACAACAGAAGACTTCGTTGCATACATGGCAGATTGCAAGGCTGCAGATCAGAAGGTATCATGTTCTTTATCTTCTATAATTGATGTATGTAAAATGGTGTCAGAATTAAAACAAGAAATATTGAAACTAAAAGAAACTTCAACTAGTTCAATTGATGAAAATGTTATCCGTGAAAAGGAAGGTAATGAGTCTAAAGATTCCGATTGACTTCTACAAGATCACCAACAAACTAAATTAGTTTTTAATCCAGATGAAGTAGTATACTATACTTTGAAAAACTGTGATACAGTGTTTTATGATAAAGAAGTATCTATAAATAGGATTGAACCTAAAGCAATAATTGATAAAGTTTGGTGTGTAGAAAATAAAGAAGAATGGTTAGCTGAACAAATTCCATATAAGGATAGACATTATGCTCCTTTTAATCCAATAACAAATATGGAAGAAGCGATTCAAACGCTTGATACCATAAACGAAATGAAGGAGTATGGTATACCACTCCCTGAAATAGAGAATGGTTAATCTAGAAAACAGCAAGTAAAGAAATGCTATACTTGTCGTGAGAAAGGCCATATAGCTATTGAATGTCCAAATAGGAAGGTCAAGAATCCTAAGAATGACAGTCAAGTCAAGTCAAAGGATGTTAATGATGTTCCTAATACTAACGGGAAGGGTAAACTAGTTGAACAAGTAACTTCACCAATGTTTATGAATGCATATAAAAAGGATTATTGTGAGGAGTATGCAAAAAGGCATCCAGATAATAAAAATGCACAGAATTATATTAAGTTACTTAGAAATGTTTCATATGGAGAGTCTATTGCTACAAATCAAAGGAAAAGTGTCAATAGATCTAAAACTCCAAAACGATAGAGACCTTCACAGAATACTACTTTTAGTAGTGTAAGTCCGAGTCGTTCTCGTAGACCTCAAAGGAGTAATTCACCTAGGAAGATGACTCGACAAAATCGATCCCCACCTGTTAGAATTAATAGTTCGTCTATATTCTATGATCGATTAGGGAGTCAACCTAGATTTGGTACTTTCTCACCAAGGAATTCTCTTCCTAAGTCTCGTTTCACCTCACCTAAGAAACAGTCTATGACACCATCTTCATCCAAGGCTCCATTAAAGAGCGATGGATATTGGACCGAATTAATCATTAGAGATGAATTCAGCAAACCTAAACCTCAAAAGGTTTTGGTTCCCTTTAGAAACTAACCATCTTATTGTCTAACGTGAAGGGAGAACCAAGGAAGCCTATTAGTCTTTGGTATGTTGACAGTGGATGCTCTCGGTACATGACAGGGGACAAGAACGTTTTGTCCAACTATGAAGATGTAAATGGTTCATACGTTAGTTTTGCTGGTCCCAAGGGCGGCAACATCTCGGGCCAAGGTGATGTTGTCAATGGGAAGATTACGCTGGAGAAAGTCAATTATGTGGAACAGTTATCACATAATTTATTAAGTGTTTCTCAGATTTGTGATAAGGGTAATACTGTCCATTTTAATGAGAAAGAAGCACTTTTATTGAAACCAGGATATGTTATTCCTGAAGACTGGATCCTGCTGAAAGCTCCTAGGAAGAGAGACATCCATGGCCTTGTGTTAGTGTTGATAATCCAGTGGAGACTGTTTGCTTGTTATCAAAAGCAAATGAATCTGAATCTTTGTTATGGCATAGAAGAATGGGACTTATCAATTTCCGAAAGATGAATGACATTGTCAAACATGGTTTGGTTGAAGGCGTTCCCATAAAGCGGTTTGGAATGGAAGACAAATGTGTACCTTGTCTGAAAGGTAAACAACAAAAGTCTGCACATAAACCGAAACAAGAAAATTCTATTGCCAATCCTTTCGAGTTACTTCACATGGATTTATTTGGTCCAGTAAATGTAAGAAGTATCGGTGGAATGTATTACTGTTTGGTGGTTACTGATGATTACTCAAGATTCTCATGGGTATTCTTTCTTAAATCGAAAGATGAAAGTCCGCAGATTTTGATAAATCTCTTTGTTGAAACTGAAAATATTTATGGAGTTCGTGTTAAGAGAATCAGGAGTGACAACGGAAACTGAATTCAAAAATAATGTGATGGATGTCTTTTGTCTGTGAAAAGGAATCCCACATCAATACAGTTCTTCGTATGAACCACAACAAAATGGAGTTGCTGAAAGGAAGAATAGGACTCTAATCGAGACACCCAGAACTATGCTTGCAGATTCAGGGCTTCCTACTATGTTTTGGGCAGAAGCGGTGAATACAGCTTGTCATATTTTAAATAGGGTTACTATAGTTAAGCGTCATAATAAGACATGTTATGAGCTTCTACATAAGAAGAAACCGAATTTACAAAATGTTGAACCATTTGGTGTACCGTGTACCTTCTTGAAGTATCTACCTTAGTCAAAGTTTGATTCAAAGGTTGAAGAGGGATTTCTCATGGGTTATAAACCGGGAACATCAATTCGACGGGTTTACAACAAACAGACCGGCAAAGTTGATTTGGGAACAAATGTCAAGATTGTCAGTCATAAGCCCGCTATACATTCTGGAAATGGCAAAAACTTCGATTATGATAGTGTGTTTAGTTCACTACATGGTCCTGATTCTTATTCAGATCCTGAGACAGTTGATGATGTGATTATTTTAAGAGATCACATGGATAATACTCCTATATTTGTGCCTACTCGAAATGTCGATACTACTCCAATCAACGTTCAGTCTTCTACTGATGTTGATGAAAGTGGTAAGGACAAGGATACGACACCAGATTCAGACAATAATGAATCCGCAAACACTACACCACCTACTCCATCGAAGGTTACACTGCTTGATGATGATCCTATTTATGAAGAATCGGAAGATGAATTCAACTCTCCTGAGTTTCAGATTAGAACAAATGTAGGAGACAGTTTGAATGTTGATTCGGTTCCTCAATATCGAATTAATAAGGATCACCCTGTTGAAAATATTCTTGGAAATGGTACAGAACCTGTTCGAACTAGAAATCAGTTGAATAAGGATTTAACTAGTTTGTTCTGTGACGTGAAAGACACTGGATTGATAACTGAGTGTTTATATTCTGGTTTCATTTCACAAGTAGAACCTAAGAATGTTAAGGCAGCTCTTCAAGATCCATGTTGGGTTTGGGAGTTAGCATTTCACAAGTAGAACCTAAGAATTAGCTCAATTTGAAAAACTTGGAGTTTGGGAGTTAAATGCAAACGATTGGAACTCGTTGGGTATATAAATGCAAACGAGATGACAAAGGAATCGTTACCAGAAATAAAGCACGATTGGTTGTTCAAGGGTTTGCACAACGAGAAGGATATGACTATAACGAAACTTTTGCACCAGTTGCTAGGATTGAAGTTATAAGGTTATTTTTAGCTTTTGCAAGTTTCAAAGGTATAAACGTGTATCAGTTAGACATTAAGAGTGCCTTCTTGTATGGAGAAGTTAAAGAAGAAGTGTATGTTTTCCACCCACCAGGGTTTGAAGATCCAAATTATCCAAGAAGAGTATAGCATTTGGATAAGGCTCTTTATGGATTACATCAAGCACCCAGAGTGTGGTATGAAAAATTGTCGACACATTTGTTGACAAATGGATTTACAAGAGGATCGATAGACAGCACATTGTTTATCAAATGGAAGAAGCGAGATTATCTAATTGTACAAGTTTACGTGGATGATATCATTTTTGGTTCATCTAATATAAAGATGTGCAAAGAGTTTGAAATGAGCATGAAAAATGTATTTGAAATGAGTGCTATGGGGAAATTACAATTTTTCCTCGGACTACAAGTAGATCAACGGAAAGATGGATTCTTTATTCACCAGTCTAAGTATGTCGATGACATCTTGGAGAGGTTTCAAATGCTAGAGTCCAAGACATATGGTACTCCTATTCAGCAAAATCATGGTTTAGGAGTGCTTGATCCGAAAGATGAACTTGTGGATGCAACTTATTATCGTGCTATTATTGGCTCATTGATGTATCTGACTGCTTCGCGTCCAGATATTATGTTTGCTATTTGTCTTTGCGCTAGATTTCAAGCTAGTCCGAAAGAGTCATATTTGACTGCAGCAAAACGTATTCTACGTTATCTTAAGGGAAACCAAGAGCTTGGTCTATGGTATCCAATGGGAGGAATGTTTGATTTTGTTGCATATACTTATTCGGATTTTGGCAGTTGTAACAATGACAGAAAGTCTACGACTGGAGGTTGTTAGTTGCTAGGAGGGAGATTAGTATCGTGGCAATGCAAGAAGCAGACATGTGTTGCTCAGTCTTCATGTGAGGCAGAGTATATGGCTGCTGGTAGCTGCTGTTCCCAGGTATTGTGGATTCAGCAACAACTTCGCGACTACGATATGGATTTTCTTGATACTCCTATTAGAATAGACAATAAGTCAGCAATAGACATTACAAATAACCCTGTCATGCATAAGGTCACCAAGCATATTGATATTAGACATCATTTCTTGCGTGATTGTGCCCAAAAGAAATTAATTCATTTGGAAAAGGTTATAACCGATGATAATTGAACTGATCTGTATACCATAGCATATGATAAGACTCGATTTGAGAAGTTAATTCTTCTCAATGGGATGAAGAATGCTGATTCGTATTAAATCTCTCAAAGAACTAATTTTGTAAGTTTGTGTCTGTAAATAGCTAATGAGAAAATGACAAAAATATGGGGAGATTTAAGTTCATGCTGTCAGATGATTAGAAGTGAGGATACTTAGCTTTTAAGTCTGCTTAATCGTAATATAACTACTTAGTTCACTGATTACAATTTGGGATATATTGGTAGACACAAAGTAGCAAGGTTTCCTTAATTTGAACTTAAATTATACAATGTTCATGTGGGAAACATATTCAGATATATGGCTGAGAATGCTTGCTTTTCAGTAATGAATTGATCTAGTCCTTAAATTTTGTGAAAGATCTAGCATTACTATAAGATTTGTTCAATACATATAGGCAAAAACCTCTACCAATCATGAGCATGAAAGTAAATGTGATATTGTTATGCAAATCAAATGAATGCAAATTAAGGGGCTAATGTGGTCTTTAAGATTCGGACAAGTATGTCCTCGGGGTGTCTTTGTATACCTAGCCTACCTAAAGCTTCCAACTTGGGATAGGTTGTCAGAAAGTTTGTTACACGGGTCTCATAGAAAATCACGGGTTCCTTATAAATCATGAAATGCAAAAGAAAATAAGTGAAATCACAAAGTAATTAAATTCAGTTATCTATAAAGTGTCTCATGATTTGTTAAGGATGTTTTTGAATATATATTGAATATTTGTTATCTTAGTGCTTGTATCGATTACGGAAGTATATCTGAATGTGGGTCACATAAGTTCGCAAACTATTTAATGGCATATTAGGCTACTTGGGTTACATGGTGACTGTCCTTGGCCAGGGTATGTCGAAAGTGTCATAACTCAAAGGAAACTGGAAGTACCGAGTGTTTAAGAGGACAAATATACCGGTAATCGTGGTTGGATCACTGTTCATAATTAATAATAAGAGAATTATTTCTCACTTGCAGACTTATGTAAATGCTAATCTGATCTAATCTGCATAAACTTAAGATTTCTTGTACATAAATAAAGTAGCTTAGTTTTATTTTTTGTTTTGTTTCTCTTTATTCTTGTAATAAGTGTCAGTTTGTGTGTCAAACTAGTTCTTATTGCACGAGAGATTTAATAAGCATTAAAAGACATAATTCTTAGTGAATTATATAAGTCTTGTTGCTTATGGTATAGATGTTTTCCAGATAGATTTTCTAATTAATACATAAGTTGTTTAATTTAGAAAATGAAAATGTTTTGGAAATTGAAAAGTCAAAATATTTTTGAATGTGTTTCAATTAAATTTTTAAAATTTCAATTGTTTTTGGTAGATAAGTATGCTTGACAAAGATTTGACTTACCTTAGATTTTATTTTATCGATAGGTTAAGCTTTTGGTTGTTTTGCATATTGATGATACTTTGTTGATTTTGACGCATTAATGTAGTTTGTTAAGTGTGCAGGTTACAGATAATGAACTCATTTTATATGATATCAAAATTTTTGATTCAAAGCAGAATTGTTTTCGCTTGTTTGTCAGCTCTTTGAATTGTATTGTAACGGACAACAAAAGGTGTTCAGAAATTGCTTCTACAGAGATTACAAGTGATATACGAATGATCTGCTTTAATAACCTAAGACTTAGTGTGATAGGTTATAGTTTTATTATCAAGATCACAACCTAAGATGTAATGTGATAGGTTGTTGATATGATATTTTGTCATACATTATACATTAAATGTGTTTTGATGTAAGGTTGTACTTGTTCGAGTTAAACATCAATGAGGAAATGATCGTTTTTATGTCAAGATAATAATGTAAGATTTATTTGATACATTATTGTGATGACAAGTTAGTACGGATGATTTACGATAGCATATTCTAGTAGATACAGGTTTTTAGTAACGAGTATTTACAAGTTTATGTTTCTGGAGCTTCTGGAATTTTTCCTTGTTTAAATTTATGGAAAATTCGCGAAATTTGGCTAAGGAATGGAGATTATGTGGTTTAAAATCTGGAAATTTGAATCACCTCGTGTTGACGTCAGCATGCCTCGCGCTGACGTCAGCATGCCTCGCGCTGACGTCATCACGAAGTCCACGAACTCCGTGTTCGGCCCGGTCCATGTGGATTCGAATATATATATGGGTTATTACTATTCATTAATTACCATTAATCGAAAATTAACCCTAAATAATCACACGAACTTCGTCTACCTCGCGCCACTATTCATTCGTATACTTTTCGATTGATTTTACCTTCTTTTAATATTAATCATCCTAGTTTGTTGGTAAATACTTGATCTAGGATTGATTATTGATGTTTTAACTATGGATTTGAACGATTTCATGTCGTTATAATGCCCAAATTTTGATTTTGCCTCGCGTGAACAGTAACTCGGATGAACCACAAAATTTGATCTTTGATTTTTAATGATTTGGACTTAAATTGGACATAAAATTAGACTAATTAATGTTTAAACATGTTAAATCTAACAAAAATCTAAGTACACAAGTGTTAAATCAAGATTAATCAAAGAAAATTGTGTTTCGGTCACTATTCACACGAAGAACACGAACCAACTTCGTGTTCATCGAATTTGTTTCGATTTTGTTTTCTGGGCATAATACGAACCATAAACAAGTCCAAGATGATGTTTTTGATCGATTTTAACATCATATGGAGATGTTTATGTTCTTCGTGTTCTGGGTTCATGCAAGGTTCGTGCTGACGTCACGACAAAGGAGATCTTGCTCGTGATGACGTCATCACGAAGCAGTCGCCCAAAACCCTATTTTTAATTTTCGTTTATTCTAACAATTTTTTCTTGTCGTTTTTGTCTGTTTTTGTGCAGGTATGGCAGGACAAGGTAAGAATGCTCGTGTGTTCGTCAAGCACAACAATGATGAACTCGATCTCAGCATTACGCAGACGGGGTACACTGCAGAGTTTCACGGTGTCCTTCAATTTTTGCACATTCTCGTGTCCATTTTGCTGTGACAGAGAATCCTCCGTTGGTCATAAGTCTCATTAGAGAGTTCTGGAACTCAGCCCGTTCGGTGTAGATGGGTGCTCATACATACATAAGCACTACTGTTAGGGGACGTTCATTCTCTTTTTCTGCTGGAGACTTACGGACTATTTTACACTTAGGTGATGTCACCATAGAGCAAGGTCCGACTGAATTCTCTGAGGAATTTTGCGACGGTGCTCTACGTCGTATGGGGTATACTGGAGCTATTTCTCACCCATACTTCAGGAATCATCTACGTGACAAATGGAAGCTTCTTGCTTACTATTTGTTGAGGGCCATTAGTCATAGGAGTATAGGCTATGACCAGATGAATATTCAGAACGCTTCTCAGATGGTTGCCTTAGTGCTGAACAAGCCATATAGCTTCTCTCAGTACATTTTTGATAATTTGGAGAGGCAGTTGAGATCATTTGGTACAGACAAGAAATTCTTTCTGTTTCCAAGATTTGTGATGATCATAATTCGTCACTTTGCAGCTGATTTGCCATTCGATGGTCCTACGTTCAATCTAGGTCGTCTTACTTATAAGGCATTTGCTGAAAGTTTGAAGCCTTATCGGGAATGAATGTTCCGATTGAGGTTGATAATCCATCTTTGTTCGGACATTTGCTTAACCCTAACTATGTCACACCTCGACAAGGTTGGGAAGATGAAGTTGCTGCTGCTACTAGTGATGATGATCAGGCTCAGGATACTCCTCAAGAAGAAAGAGCTGATCAGTTTGAGGGACTCAACGATGTTCCTCTGTATGCTGGTGATTTGGAGCATGACTCTGATATGGATGCTCTCATGGAGGATATTGATGATCCTACAAATCTTGTATCTACATCTGCTGGAGTTTTTACTTCTACCTCTGCTCCAGTTGATGTTGCTGCTGGTCCTTCTGAAGTCCCGGTTAATGTTGTTGAGGACTCAGAAGATGAAGAAGAGGAAGAAAGACTGCCAAAAAGAAGAAGAAGACATGCAAGATCTCAGACTGAAGTTGATAGAGAATTTGCTGCATATAGTGAAGCCATGGAGAGGTCTCATGCACCTGTTATTGGTGATACTCCAGTGGTTGCTGCTTTAAGAGCTTCTGTCTCTGAGATTCCTGCGTCTGTGTTTGCTCCTTCTGCTGGTGTTACTGTTGGTGAGAGAAGGTCGAGACCAAAGTTTATCATAAGGGGAATTGGTTCTCGCGCACAAGTTGTCACTGAAGCTACCACTGTTACGATTCCTGCTGTTTCGGAGTCTACAGTTCCGACACTTGTTGCTCCTAGACCTTCGTCTGCTCCCATTCAGGCGACACTTCATGTTTTTACTGTCATGGGACGTCTGTTGGTTCCTCTACAAAGACCACGGATGCCTCCCACAGGAACTACTAGTGCTCGTATGCCTTCGTTTGAAGCTGCGATACCCCCTCCGGTCTCTACATCTGACGTTGCTTCTACTTCACGTCCACCTATACCTGTTCAAGTGCAGTTGAGTCGTTTATTTTCAGAAAAGAAGATGTTGGAGATGAGGGTTACAACTTTCGAGAGTTAGCTAAAGCTCCAGGCTGCTAAGCATCAGGAAGAGATGGACGTTATGACAGCTCTTGTTCATTCTCTTGGATCTAGACTTGACCAGTTCTTGGCTCAAGGGGGAGATAAGGATGGTTGTAGAGATGATGAGCTTGCAAAGAAGACTAGAGATGATGATGATCATGAAGATCAAGATCCAGCTCAAGGTCAAGATCAAACACAACCAGGTGAGCCAGAGAATCGGGGTCAAGGTCAAGATGCTGATGATGCTGCTATGGATACAGAGAGTGCTAATGTTCAGGGGGAGTCATCAAGACAGAGAGAGTCATAGATTGCTTGTACAGCTGGTGCTAGTACTTCTGGGACTCAAGATAAAGGCAAAGCTGTGATGACAACTCTAGATGCAGATCCTGATGATCCAGATAACAATGGTGATGGGGAAGATTCCAATTCAGGTAACTTCGATTCTATTTCTGATAGAATAGAAAGGGAGATAGTGAATGATCCTCATAATAATAAAGAAAAAGAAAATAGCAAAGAAAAATCTACTCAGGATAGTGAGTCAACTAAGACTGTTTCTACTACCAATGCCTCTATAGAGTCAGATTTGCACCCTTTAATTGTGCATAGACTAGAAAAGAGATTGGGATATGATCCAGGATTATGAGAGCTAGAGCTGAGATTATGGATTATGATGATTATTATGATCCAGGATCACTTAGGGATCAAATGAAAGGACAGTCAGAGTTAACTTATACATCTTCAGAGTGAGAGTCAGATTCGGATTATGAACCTTAGTGCTATTGATTTTGTATTGATTGCTTGAGTTATAATAACAGTTTAGAGTGTTAATCAAAGTGTTATTCAGCTTAGAATAGTTATCAAAGAGTTATTCTGTTCGGCTTAACATATTGACAGTGTAATTTTAAAATACTCGAGTAATGAAAAATAATGATTATAAGATAAATATGAATGTATGTGTTACATTATATTTATGATATAATATTGTTATTGTAAGTTAAAATAGATAAAGATTATAAGATAAATATTAATGTAATTGTTACATTATATTTATGATATAGTATTATTTATTTTAATTTCTTTATATATTTATACTATTTATTATGTCTTGACTTATGATTTATGTTCTTTATCTTTGCATATGTAAATCGTTTGAATTGCAGATAAGCTTCAAACAATAGGTGCGTTGGACGATCTTGATGCTGAAGAAGATCTAGAAAGTATCGATGATGATGATTTTGAAGATAGGAGAGTTCATTACTTCGGAAGCTGATAGAAAAAGGTTGCTTGAGACACCTTATCACTTTGATCGTGTATTTAATGAATATGAAGTCATTCAAGTTGAACCGATAGCTGAAGTAGAACATCTCAATCTCAATCCAATCAGAGATAGTGCAGATGAACCTAAAAATGCTGCATGGTTAAGATTTGTTGTATATGCAAACATAGTCGATGAAGGACATAACAATATTTTTAATCTATATTGGAATATAGATGCTACACGAGAGGTTGACCTTGGAAGATTTAATATACCTCCGGTGCAGCAAGATCATGAATTTATTATTGATAGACTAATTCCAGGTTATAGAGGACATACTGGTTTGATGATACGTATAAACCATCAATGTTTTGGGAATATGTCTCGGACAAGGATGCACCCAAATACTTCTCAGTGATTCAAAGTTGGTTCTATGATTACAGAATCAAATTGTTTATTATCAAGAGAAAGGAGGGTTGCCAGTATATGTCGATAAGTCGAAGACATTTTCACTCTCTCAGTGATTCAGATATGATAGATCTGGGAAGACACTGGTTCGTTAATCTTCAGAGCAATGGACTTGCAGATTTCTACTGGAATAGATTCAGAGATGAAAGGATTAAGTATTTCAGTGATAGAGGTCTGAAGCTAGAAGAAAGGTTGATAAAGCCAACACCTTTGAAGAAGATTAAGAATCCAGATGGCACATTTAGGTTTGTTCAAAGAAGAATTAAATGTGTTGAGAAGGTTCCCGCTATCAGATGTGATCAAGACATGCTGACGGAGATGACATTTTGGCAGATAGATATCAAGTCAGGCGAAGCACAGATGTTTGTTGATGATTCAAAGAAACAGATGTTGCTACGCATGTATGATCCAATGCAGGTTTTTCAATTTGTCAAGAGGTGATCAAAGAAGACTTTTGAATACACCTTGCTCAGTTGTGGATTTTTGGAGAGTTGAGGAAAGACGCTATCGCAACATTCTCGCTCATTGTTTGCAAGAGAGAATTCATGCGAATAGCATCAGACTTTTGCTTAATGGATAAGATTTGAAGTTCAAGTTTTGAAAACTTTAAAGAGATCTAGTTGCAATCGTCAAGGGGGAGTCTGTAGATGCAGATTCAGTGTGACAATCGCAACATAGATTTGATTATCGTTTATGTTTTTAGGAACCTGTGTGTAATCATTTAAATAAGAACTTGTGTTGATATTTAATGATTACGTTTGGACTTCAATATTATATCTGTTTATGTTTTGTATTGTGTTTGTGTGTTATATATTGTTTTGCAGGTACAAGAACATAGAATCAAGGTTTACAAGTGTCATAGAACACTTAAACGATGATTGGATATTATGTACGAGCCAAACGAAGTCAAACAAAGAGTCAAAGGCACGTCCCTCGTGCTGACATCATCAGCATGAAGGATTACCCTCGTCCTGACGTCAGCACGAGGTAAGTCGACTTATTGTTTATTCGGGCCTAATACGTAATTAAGGCCTAAGCCCACACGAACCCAATATCAATTAGTATAAATACAAGACCTAATCTACGGAATTAGGTTAATCGTTTTCGAAATCTTGAGAGTTATTTACGAATTTACGAGTAAAGGTTAATTGTTCCTTCGTGTAACCTCTTACACGAACCACAAGCCTTGTGCATCTCCTTGGGTTGGTTAATTGCTCATTAATCAACAAAAGGCAATAGTAATCTAGTTATCTCAAGAGGATTCCGCACTCTTGACATAATGAATCACATCTTATTACGATCCATGCAACAATAGGGCACCTTACAAGCAATACAGAACATAAACAGATATAATATTGAAGTCCAAACATAATCATTAAATATCAACACAAGTTCTTATTTAAATGATTACACACAAGTTCCTAAAAACATAAACGATAATCAAATCTATGTTGCGATTGTCACACCGAATCTGCATCTACACCTAATGTTGGTGATACTCCATCAGTTGCTACTTTAAGAGCTTCTGTCTCTGAGATTCCTGTTTCTGTGTCTACTACTTCTGCTGGTGTTATTGTTGGGGAGAGAAGATCAAGACCAAAGTTTATTATAAAAGGAATTGGTTCTCGCGCACAAGTTGTCACTGAGGCTACAATTGTTACGATTCCTACTACTCCGGAGTCTACAGTTCGTCACGAGACAGAGCCGACAGTTACTGCTAGACCTTCGTCTGCTCCTATTCAGGTTATAGTTCCTGTTTCTACTATCATGGGACGTTTGTTGGCTCCTTTGCAATGACCTCAGATATCAGAGCCCTATGGTTGATTATCAGAAGGTGTAAGATCGTTTGATTTGCTATTGATTGCAAAATCAATTCGAAATTTGTGTTGATTTGCATTTTCGTGCTCTTCTTCATGTGACACTTCGTGCTTACGTCAGCACGAAGTAGGTTTTCCTTAGTGCTTACGTCATTGTCACTTCGTGTCACGTGTGACTCATGTGACTTCGTTTTACTTCGTGCCACGTCAACACGAACTACCCTTCGTGACTTAGGTCATGGCGCATGTACTTCGTGCTTCAATTCGTGCCACGTGTACTTCGTGTAAGTCATATAGCTTCGTGCCATACGAACTAAGTGTTATTTCGTTTGATTTGATTTCAAAAGATTCGAAATGACTACTATACCAGCTGTCGCAAATTCACCAAATGCCCTACTTATTAGCCAGATGATCATGCACGATCATGAGGTTGGTCGTGGAAATACACCTCCAAAGTTGTTCCGTATGGAAAACTATTGGATGTGGAAGAGACGTTTTGAAGACTACATTCGTCTCACTGACATGGACATGTGGTTAGTGATAACTCAAGGTTTTGATTGGCCTTTGTATGAGAAGAATGGAGTGATCGGTAGGTATACTTATGCTGATATGCCGATTGAAGAACGAAAAAGATACGCAATTGAGGGAAAGGCCTTGTCCACTCTTACTATGGCCTTACCTCATGATAATGTACACTTGTTCAAGAAATACACTACTTCAAAGGACTTATGGACGCTCTTAAAAGATATTGTGAGGGCGACGTAACCTTGAAGAAAAATCGTATCAAACTTCTAAAGCGTCAATATGAAGCATTCAATGGACTGAAAGGAGAATCTTTTGACGAGATTATTATTCGATTCAGTCATTTGACTACTGAGTTGTCATATTTTGAGGTTGTTTATCCTCAAACTGAGCTAGTTGATAAGTTTTTGGACTCACTACCTAAAACATGGACTGAGTATGTTCATCAACTTCAAGATGATCAAGAATATAACTCATGGGATTTTGAAAAGGTGGTTTCCAAGCTTTAGAACAGAGATATGAAAAGAAGAATTAAAGATAAACACTCGGATTTCACTCAAGATCCATCATTGTATCATGCTAAGTCTGTTCATTTAGCAAGTTCTAGCTTGGGAAATAATGCATTTCTAAGTGGTGCTGAAGCTACACCAATAGTAGATGCTGAAGGTCTGGCTGGATATGTTGCTCATGACAATGCAAAAAAGAATTTCAAGAGCAATGTACAATCTTTTCACTCTATGCCAATGAGTATGAGTTCTGTAGAAGGTGGAATGAGTGTTTACTCAGCCTTTTGTAATGCTCATGAAGCATTTATCGGAGGAAAGATTACTGATCTTGCAGTGATGGATGAGGATTACAATCAGATAGATCCTGATGATTTGGAAGAAATGGATCTACAATGGCAGCTAGCTATGCTCACTATTAAGGTCAGAAGATTCACTCAGAGAACCGGGAGACCTATAGGTAATGGCACCAAAGACTTTGACAAATCCAAGGTAAAATGTTTCAATTGCGATGGATTTGGTCACTTTGCAAGAGAGTGTCAACGACCTAAGAGGATTGATAATACCGTTGTTGGTGGTCAAAGTTACAAATAAGGTGGTATTACTCCAAGTAATCAGAAAACTCAAGCAATGATTACATATCCTGCTACTCCACAACAGCCAATTTCGTCACTTTTTTTGAAGTCAAAGGCCATTGTTGTTCAGAATCCGGATGGTACTTATCAATGGGATACACAATTTGATGATACCTCGAATCATGCCTACATGGTAGAATTATATGATGAGGTAGCTGCAACAATTGATTATGCTGTATACTCAAGTGAAGAAAGTGCATCTGAGATAGTTAAGCAGAATGTACGTAATGTTGCTAAGACTGTGAGATCTGAGAGTGAACCTATGACAGTAGTGAAAGCATCTGAAGAAGAGAAAGAGTCATCGAGTCCTGCTGATGACATTTCTATGAAGAGCATTGAAGAACAGATGAAGAACTTCGTGATACATGAAGGTATGACAACTGAAGACTTTGTTGCATACATGGCAGATTGCAAGGCTGCAGATCAGAATGTATCTTGTTCTTTGTTTTCTATTGTTGACGTTTGTAAAATGGTGTCAGATTTGAAATTTGAGGTATTAAAATTGAAAGAAAATTTAACTAGTTTAACTACTGAAAATGTTATTCTTAAGAAGGAAAGTAGCGTGACTAAAGATTCTGATTTACTTCTACAATGAGTTCAACAACAAACTGAATTAGATTTTAATCCAGATGAAGTAGTATACTACACATTGAAAGACTGTGATACAATTTTCTATGATAGAGAAGTATTTATAAATAGGATTGAACCTAAATCGAAAATTGATAAAGTTTGGTGTGTAAAAAATAAAGAAGAATGGTTAGTTGAACAAGTTCCTTATAAGGATAGACATTATGCTCCTTTTAAACCAGCAAGAACTATGGAAGAAGCAATTCAAACGCTTGATACCATAAATGAAATGAAGGAGTATGGTATTCCGATTCCCGATATAGAATATGGTTCCTCTAGAAAACAACAGGCAAAGAAGTGTTATACTTGTAGTGAGAGAGGTCATATATCTATTGAATGTCCAAATAGGAAGGTCAAGAATCATAAGAATGACGGTCAAGTCAAGTCAAGGGATGTTGGTGATATTCCTAATACTAAAGGGAAGGGTAAATTAGTTGAACAAGTAGCTTCACCACAGTTTATGAGTGCATATAAAAGAGATTATTATGAGGGGTATGCAAAAAGACATCCTGATAATAAAAATGCACAGAATTATGTTAAGTTACTTAAAAATGTGTCATATGGTGAGTCTACTGTTACATATCAAGGGATTAATTGCAATAGATCTCGTACAACAGAATACTACTTCTAGTAGTGTAAGTCCGAGTCGTTCTCGTACACCTCAAAGGAGTTATTCACCTAGGGAGATGGCTCAGCAAAATCGGTCACCCCCTTCTAGAATTAATAGTTCGTCTAAATTCTAGAGATGAATTCGGAAAACCTAAACCTCAAAAGGTTTGGGTTCCCTTCAGAAACTAACCATCTTATTGTCTGATGTGCAGGGAGAACCAAGGAAGCCTATCAGTCTTTGGTATGTTGACAGTGGATGCTCTCAGCACATGACAGGGGACAAGAATGTGTTGTTCAATTATGAAGATGTAAATGGTTCGTATGTTAGTTTCGCAGGTCCCAAGGGAGGCAACATCTCGAGCCAAGGTGATGTTGTCAATGCGAAGATTACGCTGGAGAAAGTCAATTATGTAGAACAGTTAGCACATAATCTATTGAGTGTTTCTCAAATTTGTGACAAGGGTAAAAATGTCCATTTTACTGAGAAAGAAGAACTTATTTTAAAACCAGGATATGTTATTCCTGAAGACTGGATCCTGCTAAAAGCTCCTAGGAAGAGAGACATCTATGGCCTTGTGTTAGGTGTTGATGATCTAAAGGAGTCTGTTTGCTTGTTATCGAAATCAAACGAATCTGAATCTTCACTATGGTATAGAAGAATGGGACATATTAATTTCTGAAAGATGAATGACATTGTCAAACATGTTTTGGTTGACGGCGTTGTAACAACCCTCAATTTCTGACTAGGACAACTTACTTATATTTATCTAGGTATCTATCCCTAAAGGTTTATTAAGAGAATTAACCTTCTAGATATTGAAGGCATAGTGATATTTGCCCTCTAGTTCGATGAAATACCATAGATGACGAGTTGCCTTAGAAATGCCATAAACAAAAACTATAGGCATCCAAGAAAATCTCATAGTATAATTAGTTCTAATTGAACTTCATGAAATGTTAACGAACCAAAATTTTAATCTCAAAGAGTAAATCATAAAAAGAACTATGCAAGACTCACAAGATGAGATAACAACCAAAAATTTCTTATGAATATCCAACAATTCAAACACCAAATTAATTAAAGTACATTTGAACATCAAATACAATGACCATCTTAAAAGTATATTTATAAAACTATGAGGTACATAAAAGTGCTTGAACAATAATAAGTATATCTATATAAGTGTAAAATAAATACAAGTTTATAAACCAAGAACTAAATAACAAGTTGAACACAAAAATTATATATACACATATATGCATACAATCATGTCCTAAATTACAAAATAACTAGTAAATAAACCCTCATACATGAACCTATACTAAATAATACTTACACTTTAAACAACTAACTAATTTAAATAATTACACTACACACATATATATTTATACATACACATGTATTCATACTTGAATCTAGACCAAAATACAACCATATACACCCTAAAAATTCAAATTCACACAACACATACCTTGCCTAGCCAATGGGCTTCAAGCCACCACTCAACTAGACCAATTAGCACTCCCCCAACTCCTTTTCTCCTCCTCCATCACGTGGGTATGCCCCCTCCCCCTCTCATTTTCTGAGTTTTCTCTCAAACCAACACATACACATGCAACTACACTCTCTCCAACTCTCTCAAAAATTTTGCACTCTTTCTTCTTCATTTTCGGTTTCACCAAGGCAAAATGGAGCTTGAATCTAACTAATCTAATGTAATAATAAGTTCCTTTGATCATCTAACAACTAGAGTCATGTATGGTGTAAGCATGGAGTTGATTTGGAGGCAACAAGATCACGAAATCAGCCCCCAAAGAGGCTGATCGGACAACAGTAAAAACAGGAGGAAAACATCTCCAATCTTCTTCTTTTCTTTTGATTCTTGACCATCAAAGGGTACCCAACATGTTCCTTTATTTGTTCTTCATATTTTCCTTCATTTTGTAGCTTATTTTCCCTTCTTCTCAAGCTTCTTTCAGCCATGAAACACCTCAAGAACAGCCATGGAATGGAGACGCAACAACACCCTCAATCTTGTTCTTTTCATCTTCAAAGGTTGACAACTTGAACTCTTTTGATTATCACATTCTTTATCATTCATTTTATCACAAAATACACATAGATCTTCACATGCACGCATATTTAAAAGATTGATCTAGAAGAAATAATTATGAATGCAAGAGATAATAATGGATTTAGGGTATGCATGATAAGATTTGAATTAGTTTAGGTCTATTTTGATTTGGGATTTGAGTGGATCTTTTGATTGATGAGTTTATGTATATATGAATGTTAAAATACATGTTAATAATCTGGGATTTATGAAGTTAGTACAAGAAATAAGGATTTTATAAGAATTCAAGACAAAACTATGCATAAAAATCACTAACCGAAATCACAAGAACACAAATATAAATTCATCACTTTCATCACATGATTTGTCCACAAAATATGGAATAAAATCTGGGGAAAACACTAATGAAAGATTAAGAGATGAAATAGGATGAACAAAATGTATTGGGTTTGCCAAAATAAGTATTGGGTGAAGCCATAAAGTAAAGGCATGCATTGGGCAAACAAAGTAAGCTGACAGAATCCATCTTCTGTCTTTGAACGGGAAAACTGGGCATGTGAGGGCATTTTCAAGAAAAACTATCAAAATAAAAGTTGTAGAGAAATAATTTAAGATTAACCTCCAACTGGAATTACTCAAAAATACGGAACCAAACAAAAGATATGATTTTTCTACTGAAACTGGTCAAACTGTTATTTTGTCTGAATATTTTATAAACTTTAACAATTTTTATCTCCTAATCCATAAGGTTCCAGGAGGTCATACTTGGTGGAAAGTAATTTCAATGTGTCGTGAATTTCAAATAAAATCATGAGATTTTTCTAACAATCAGAACATCAAGAACTTTTATATAACTTCTGATGTCGCAAGCAGTGCCCATTCGGGACAGTTTGTGTTTGGATAATTTTTAAGGATACCAAACATCATCTAAAAATTCACCAAAAATTCACAAAAATACTAGATACATATAAGTCACTGTGTGAAAATCATAAAGGTCCAAATAATTCGGCTTGACCCCAAAATAGTAGCCAACATTTCATAAATATGTGAAGTAAAAACAGAAAATTTTGAAAGAAGTTAATCATTAGTGTAATGGGCTAAAAGATGCACTAAAGACCATAATGGGCTAACCCGGCCCAAATACTAAACCCATAGAACCATAAATCAGTAGGCCCACTTGGCCCAACAAACCATATAGTCCAATAACCAATATAACCCATTAAGCACATAACCCAAATAAGTTTAAGCCCAATAACTAAATTAAGCCCAAGTCACTTAAAAACCCATCACATTTTGGCCCAATTGATAATGGCTCATAACACTTAAACGAATTTCATGAGATAAGTGTAATCAAAATAAAACAAAGATAAATAAGTGTGATAGGCATAAGTAATTATGTTAACCAAGCTATATATTGATATCACAAATACTAATTCGCGCTAAAATCGGTTACACAACAAATGATGAATAAGGATAACATAACTTAATATGACATTTCTATATGATAACCTAAGATGCCAAGTGAAACCACAAATGAAGCCAAGTTACCAAAAATCTAACAACTTATAACTACGCATGTAATTAAAGTAACCTTTTACACCATCAATCTCTACAACCAAAACGATGCGAATGTTAGTAATATACTTGGATCCCACAATTGATAGCAACATAATGAAAGTGGCATTTCTGAGTGATGGCTTAAGATAGGAACTTACGTGTATTAGTCCTATCGTAGGGATAGTCTTGGCTTTGAAATGTGATTAAGAAACGTGACGGATGTATGATGGAGCGATTGATGGGAAATACCTATTTTGGATAAGTGAATATAATATGCGGCATATCAAGGTGAGTCATAGCCCCCTTTCAAACTATTTTATGTGTTTAACTATCGGGGTGAAAAACATGATATATAAATTAAATTGCTTTTATATATATATATATGAAATGATTCTTGATATAATGATTATGAAATGAATTTGTTTCGTATGTTCAAGATGATAAATTAAATTGCTTGAGTTCTGTCAACCCGTTTTCTTTCGGTACACTACTATTTACTTCGAAAGTGGAGGCCTGTAGTTAGAGAGTTGCGCAACTAGGTTTCGTCCACCCACCCATAAGTGTAACGGTGGAAGGTTGGTTGCCTTTGTGACGACCCTCACTTCCAGTCCGACCATAGTGGTGCTCTAGCTACCTTATATTTAAATGGTCGTCTCCATGGCACGACTCTATTATTATTAATACGGCACTTGATTGATAGCTTGTGCCATGAAATGAATTATATATATATTGTTGGACTTGATAAAATGGTAGTAGTAGTGGCTCAAGCATTTACTCATCAAAATTATGTATATTATGCCTTTGTGGCTAAATGAAATTTGATATTGAATTATGCCCTTGTGGCTAAGTGAAATTGATATTAATATTGTTGATAATTGGAAATTGTTTGGACATACGGATTGGGTATCGTCCCTCATATGATATCTTGAAAGACGTTAAAATTGGTTATATTGAAATGATTTTGGTAACCGAATGATTTTTGTATGACATACGATTAATCGATTTATATACTTTTTCTCTCATGATGATTTGACAAATGAGAACCTGAAATTTTACTATAGATTCTCTAAGTCTTGATATGACATTATGGTATTTGGAAACTTGATAACATGATATGAAAATTTTGTCGATCATATGGTTTGGATATTTCAAAATGTAATAGTAATCAGTTTTTCTAAGTATTAAAACGGTGATGTACCAAGATTTATATAAAAACCTATGCACTCACCAACTACGTTTTCGTAGTTGACACTTTTTCTTCATGCTTTTCAGGAAATAAGCTTAAGCATTAAGGATTTATATGCTCCATGATTATTTGCATTGCACTTTGGAGTCAAAGATCAAACTTTGTGATAGGCAATGGAATCCGCCTTGATCATTGTAGTTTACTATTTCATGTGCTTGTTATTTGGTTCGTGGACTTAATATCCAAGTATGGTGGACGCATTTGTACTTGGAAATTGGTTCACATGTTTGTACATTTTAAATTATTTTTATCAAATAAAGCTATGGTGAAAGTTATTTATAATCCTTTGTTTTGAATACTCGACTTTCTGTACATCTCATTGTTCCGCCTTAGTTGGGGTGTTACAGGCATTCCCGTGAAACGGTTTAGAATGGAAGACAAATGTGTACCTTGTATGAAAGGTAAACAGCAATAGTCTGCACATAAACCGAAACAAAAAAATTCTATTGCCAATCATTTCGAGTTACTTCACATGGATTTATTTGGTCCAGTGAGTGTAAGAAGTATTGGTGGGATGTATTACTGTTTGGTGGTTACTGATGACTACTCGAGATTCTCATGGGTATTCTTTGTTAAATCGAAAGATGAAACTCCTCAGATTTTGATAAATTTCTTTGTCAAAACTAAAAATATTTATGGAGTTTGTGTTAAGAGAATCAGGAGTGATAACGGAACTGAATTCAAGAATAATGTGATGGATGTCTTTTGTTTGTCAAAGGGAATCCAACATCAATACAGTTCTCCGTATGAACCACAATAGAATGGAGTTGCTGAAAGAAAGAATAGGACTCTAATCGAGACAGCCAGAACTATGCTTGCAGATTCAGGGCTTCCTACTATGTTTTGGGGGGAGGCAGTGAATACAGCTTGTCATATTATAAATAGGGTTACTGTAGTCGAGCGTCATAACAAGACATGCTATGAGCTTCTACATAAGAAGAAACCGAATTTACAGAATGTTGAACCATTTGGTGTACCGTGTACTTTCTTGAAGTATCTACCTCAGTCAAAGTTTGATCCAAAGGTTGAAGAGGGATTTTTCATGGGTTATAAACCGGGAACATCAATTCGACGGGTTTATAACAAGCAGACAGGCAAAGTTGACTTGGGTACAAATGTCAAGATTGTCAGTCATAAGCCTGCTATTCATTATGGAACTGGCAAAAATTTCGATTATGATAGTGTGTTTAGTTCACTACACGGTCCTGCTTCTTATTCACATCCTGAGACAGTTGATGATGTGATTATTTTAAGGAGATCACATGGATAATACTCCTACATCTCCGACTACTCAAAATTTCGATACTACTCCAACCAAAGTTCAGTCTACTACTATTGTTGATGAAAGTGGTAAGGACAAGGATAAGCCAACAGATTCAGATGATAGTGAACCCGAGAACACTACACCACTTACTCCGTCAAAGGTTTCACTACCTGATGATGATCTTATTTCTGAAGAATCGGAAGATGTTTTTAGCTCTCCTGAGTTTCAGATTAAAACAAATTTAGGAGAAAGTCTAAATGTTGATCGGTTCCTCAATATCGAGTTAATAAGGATCATCCAGTTGAAAATATTCTTGGTAATGCTACAGAACCTGTTCGAACTAGAAATCAGTTAAATAAGGACCTGACTAGTTTGTTTAGTGAAGTGAAAGACACTGGATTAATAACTGAGTGTTTATAATCTGGTTTCATTTCACAAGTAGAACCTAAGAATGTTAAGGCAGCACTTCAAGATCCATGTTGGGTTGAAGCTATGCAAGAAGAATTAGCTCAATTAGAAAAACTTGGAGTATGGGAGTTAGTTGATGTGCCTAGAAATAAAGAACGAACTGGAACTCGTTGGGTATATAAATGCAAACGAGATGACATAGGGATCGTTATTAGAAATAAAGCATGTTTGGTTGTTCAGGGGTTTGCACAACGAGAAGGATATGACTATATCGCCAGTTGCTAGGATTGAAGCTATAAGGTTATTTTTAGCCTATGCAACTTTCAAAGGTATAAAGGTGTATCAGTTAGACGTTAAGAGTGCCTTCTTATACGGTGAAGTTATAGAAGAAGTATATGTTCACCAACCACTGGGGTTTGAAGATCCGAATTATCCAAGAAGAGCATATCGACTGGATATATAAGGCTCTTTATGGATTGCATCAAGCACCCAGAGTGTGGTATGAATAGTTGTCGACACATTTGTTGACAAATGGTTTTACAAGAGGATCGATAGAAAGCACATTGTTTATCAAGTGGAAGAAGTGAGATTATCTAATTGTACAACTTTACGTAGATGATATCATTTTTGGTTCATCTAATATAAAGATGTGCAAAGAGTTTGAAATGAGCATGAAAAATGAATTTGAAATGAGTGCTATGGGGGAACTTCAATTTTTCCTCGGACTGCAAGTTGATCAAAGGAAAGATGGATTCTTTATTCACTAGTCTAAGTATGTCGATGACATCTTGGAGAGGTTTCAAATTGTAGAATCCAAGACATATGGTACTCCTATTCAGCAATATCATGGTTTAGGAGTTCTTGATCCGAAAGATGAACATGTGGATGCAACTTATTATCATGCTATTATTGGCTCATTGATGTATCTGACTGCTTCGCGTCCAGATATTATGTTCGTTGTTTGTCTTTGCGCTGGATTTCAAGCTAGTCCGAAAGAGTCACACTTGGTTGCAGCAAAACGTATTTTATGTTATCTTAAGGAAAACCAAGGGCTTGGTCTATGGTATCCTATGGGAGGAACGTTTAATTTTGTTGCATATACTGATTCGGACTTTGGCGGTTGTAACAATGACAGAAAGTCTACGACCGGAGGTTGTAAGCTGTTAGGAGGAAGATTAGTATCGTGGTAGTGCAAGAAGCAGACATGTGTTGCTCAGTCTTCGTGTGAGGCAGAGTATATGGCTGCTGGTAGCTGTTGTTCCTAGATATTGTGGATTCAGCAACAAATTCATGACTATGGTATGGACTTTCTTGATACTCCTATTAGAATAGACAATAAGTCAGCTATAGACATTACAAATAACCCTGTCATGCATAAGGTCACCAAGCATATTGATATTAGACATCATTTCTTGCGTGATTGTGCCCAAAAGAAGTTAATTCATTTGGAAAAAGTTATAACTGATGATAGTTTAGCTGATTTGTATACCAAAGCATTTGATAAGGCTTGATTTGAGAAGTTAATTCTTCTCAATGGGATGAAGAATGCTGATTCATATTAAATCTCTCAAAGAACTAATTTTGTAAGTTTGTGTCTATAAATAGCTAGAGTCATAAAAATACAAAAAGAGTTCTTCGTGTTATAAAAAACCATCAAAATGTGAAAAATAAGAAAATGACAAAAATATGGGAGAGATTTTAAGTTGATGCTGTAAGACGATTAAACGTGAGGATACTTAGCTTTTAAATCTTCTCAATCGTAATATAACTGCTTAGTTCAGTGATTACAATTTAGGATATATTGGTAAACACAAAGTAGCAAGGTTTCCTTAATCTCAACTTAAATTATACAATGTTCTTGTGGGAAACATATTCAGATATATGGCTGAGAATGCTTGCTTTTCAGTAATGAACTGATCTAGTCCTTAAATTTTGTGAAAGATGTAGCATTACTATAGGATTTGTTCAAAATATAGGCAAAAACCTCTACAACTCATGAGCATGAAAGTTAAATGTGATATTGTTTATGAAGATGAAATGAATGTTAATTAAGGGGCTAATGTGGTATTTGAGATTCGGACAAGTATGTCCTCGGGGTGTCTTTGTATACCTAGCCTACCTAAATGGTAAGTATGTTTAAAAGATGGATTTTCTAATTAAAACATACGTTGTTTAGTTTAGAAAATGAAATGGATTTGAAATTGAAAATTCAAAATATTTTTGAATGTGTTTCAAGTAAATTTTTGAAATTTCAATTGTTTTTGGTTGATAAGTATGCTTGACAAAGGTTGGACTTGCCTTAGATCTTGTAATGATTGCTAGGTTAAGATTTTGGTTATTTTGCATATTTATGATATTTTATTGTTTTTGATGCATTGATGAAGTTTGTTAAGTGTGCAGGTTACTGATAATAAACTCATTTTACATGAAATTGGCATCAAAAATTTTATATTGTGATTGAAGGCAAAATTGTTTCCACTTGCTTTTAGAATTGCATTGCGATGGACAATAAAAAGTGCTCAGAAATTACAAGAACTGTGCTACAAGGATGGATAGGCTTTTTTTTTCTTAACCTATGACTTAGTGTGATAGGTTATAACTGTATTATCAAGATCACAACCTAAGATGTAATGTGATAGGATGTTGATATGATATTTTGATGTATTGTAATGCATTATACATTAAATATGTTTTGATGTAAGTTTGCATTTGTTTAGAGTTATAAATTAATGAAGAAATGATCGATTTTATTTCAAGATTATAATGTAAGATTTATTTGATACATTATTTTGATGGCAAGTTAGTACGAATGATTTACGATTGCATATTCGAGTGGATACAGGTTTTTCGTAACAAGTACCTACAGGTTTATGTTTCTACAATTTTCGTAATTTTTGCTTGTTTAGATTTTTGGAAAAATTCACGAAATTTGGCCATGTATGACGCTGGTGTGACTTATTTTGAACTCGTTCGTGCTGACGTCAGAATGCCTCGCGCTGACGTCAGCTTAAAGCCCACGAAGGACTCCTTAGGCCCGACCCACGAGTATCCACATATAACTATGGGTTTTAATCTTGATTATTTACCTTGATCCGAAAGTTAAACCCTAAACTTAACCACACGAAGTAGCCATCTCGTGCGACTATTCATCCGTCTCCCTATTTCGATCGATTCATTCTCTTTTCATGTTATACTTCGAGATTTATTGGTAAAAATACAATCTAGGATAGAGTATTGATGTTTTAACTTCGACAATCATCGGATTTAAGCTGTTATGATGCCCGATTTTTGATTTTCCTTCGCGTCAATAGTAACTCGAACGAACCAAGAATTCGATCTTCAATTTGTGATAAATTGGACAAAAATTGGACTTAAAATTAGATTAATTGATGTTATTACACCATAAATCTAACGAAATTTCACATTCACGTACTTAAATCCAAGATTAATTGAAGAATTTATGGCTCGGTCACTATTCACACGAAGCAGATGAAGCACACGAAGAACACTCACCTTCGTGTTCATCTTAATCGATTTTTAATTGTTTTCTATGCATTTATTCGATGATATTCATGATTAACAAGTTCACGTTGATGATTAACATTGATTTCGATCAATTTGATTATCATATGGAGATGTTTTTGGTTCGAAAAATCTGGGTTTTGCTTGAAGCTCGTGCTAACGTCACACGAAGAGGTTTTACCTCGTGATGACGTCATCGCGAAGCAGACGTGACAAAACTCTAATTTTTGTTTTTAATTTCTAACTTTTTCGTTTTCCTGTCGTTTTTTGTCTGTTTTTGTGCAGGTATGGGAAGACAAGGTAATAATGCTCGTGTGTTTGTCAAGGAGCACAATGCTGCACTCGATCTCAGTATTACTTAGACGGGGTGCACACCAGAGTTTCATGGTGTCCTACAGTTTCTTGCACGTTCTCGTATTCGTTTTGCTGTGATAAAGAACCCTCCGTTGCTTATAAGTCTCATTACGGAGTTTTGGAACTCAGCCCGATCAGTGCAGATGGGTGATCATATGTACATCCGCACTACTGTTGGAGGACGTTCATTCTCGTTCTCGGATGGAGACATAGAGCAAGGTCCGACTGAATTTTCAGAGGAATTTTGTGACGGTGCTCTACGTCGTATGGGTTATACTAGTTTTATTACTCACCCATACTTCAGGAATCATCTTCGTGGCAAATGGAAGTTGCTAGCTTACTATTTGTTGAGGTCCATTAGTCATCAGAGTACAGGCTATGACCAGATGAATATCCAGAACGCTTCTCATATGGTTGCTTTGGTGCTGAACAAGCCATACAACTTTTCTCAGTACATGTTTGATAATTTAAGAAGTTGAGGTCATTTGGTACAGACAAGAAATTCTTTTTGTTTCCAAGATTTGTGATGATAATCATTCGTCACTTTGCAGCTGAATTGCCATTTGACGATACTACGTTCAATTTAGGTCGTCTTACTTATAAGGAATTTGTTGAAAGTATGAAGCACTTGTCGGGTGCAAATGTTCCTGATAATGTTGATAATCTACCATTGTTCGGACATTTGATTAATCCTAACTATGTTGCCCCTAGACAAGGTTGGGAAGATGAAGACCCCGTTGTTGTTGCTGCTGCTGGTGATGATCAGGCTCAAGATAATCCTGAAGAAGAGCGAGCTGATCAATTTGAGGGACTCAATGATGTTCCTCTATATGCTGGAGATCTGGAAAATGATCCAGATATGGATGCTCTTATGCAGGATGTTGATGATCCCGCAAATCTTGTCTGTGTTATCAATTTCGGTGGTATACCGGTTTTCGGTCAGTAGGTATAATTTCGGTTTCCTATACCGGTTTGGATTTTGTTTCCGAGAATATCGGTGGTATTACCAAAATTTGAACGAAATTTAGACTTTCCGGTTTCAGCCATTTCGGTGGTTTTACCGGTCCAATTTTATAAGCCTAATTTAATAAAAAAAACGATCCTTTTTTCTTTTTGATAGCCCATTATATCAATTAAGCCCATCAATAACAAAACCCACCTAAATAAAACAACCTAAATTCGTTAAAAACCCACAATCGGATCAAATTTCTTCAATCAAAGAAAACGTCACTTCAAGCAGTAACCACTAGGGCTTCAAGCAGCGACAACGACTTCAATCAAGCCACCAGGTATTTTTTTCTTCAAATTTCTTTTTTGAAGCCCATATGTAAATTAAACCCATGAATAACAAAACCCATCCAAAATAAAACAACACAAACCTAATTTATTCAAAACCCATTATCAGATCTAGTTCTTCAATGAAGCAGCAGTAACAACGACTTCAAGCAGCATCTGACGTCCCTTCTTATGTTATTATTATGGAAGATGATTTTTTTGTTGTAGTTGTTGTTTAATTGATTGAAAGAGAACAGAACTACTGGTGTTTGGTTTCTTCATTTTTAATTTTTTGCAGAGAAGTATATGTGTGTGAAAGATATGTCGGCTAGCCATAACTTATATTAAAACATGCTTAGCTGGAAGTCACTGTAAAGACTATGGTTTTGGTTTATTTTATCTTAAAAGGTAACAATATTTGTTTTATAGTAGTGCATTATTAGTCATAAATAAAGTTTACAAGATGGTACAAGTCATGATTCGTAAGGATTACTGAATACTTACCTCAAAACTCAAAAAGGTTTGTAAAAATTCTATTTATTCTATACTAAAAAGTTATAGAATTATATAAAATGTAAAATTTTATATATAAAATATTAATATTTAATATTACCGAAATACCACCGAAATAACCAATATCGCTCATACCGATCCTAGACCGAAACACCGATATTCCAGTCATTAACTACTTAGAATCTTGTGCCACCAACTTCTAGAGTTTCTATTTCTACCTCTGCTCCAGTTGGTGTTGATGTTGGTCCTTCTGAGCTACCAGTTACTGTTAATGCTGGTGATGACTCAGAAGATGATGAAGAAGAGGTTGAAAGATTGCTGAAGCGAAGAAGAAGACAAGGAAAAGGAGTTGATGTTGTGGAGAGACTTCCAACTTCTCAGCGAACTCAAGCTGAAGTTGATAGAGATTTTGCTATGTATTAGGCTGCTATGGAGAGGTCTCATGCACCTAATGTTGGTGATACTCCATCAGTTGCTGCTTTAAGAGCTTCCGTCTCTGAGATTCCTGTTTCTGTGTGTGAGTCCCTCGATAGCTATAGATCGCTCTCGAGATCGTCTATGATTATGTCGTGAGTGCGGAATCCTCACGAGATAACTAGTTTGATTAGTAAACTGGTATATCGCTAATTATCAAGTAAATAATCAGCCGTATTATGCTATCTTCGTTTCTATAAGATATAGAACGAACTTAGGTGTCTGGTGTACTTGTATGTCGAACGCGATCCCTTATTTTAGAGTATTCATTCGTATATATATGTTTAGAGTCGAACTGGGCTTGCTGGGCTTTGTTCTTACGAACTTAGCTGCCCAGCCCATGTAACGAAGTTAATCTTCGTTTGTACCAAACGAAGTTTATCTTCGTTTGCCTCTAACAAAGATATACCTTATCTTCGTTAGATACAAGACTTAGTTATATTCCTAAGTATTTCATCTTAAGGAATCCTAACACATATTATGTTTGTACTTGTATATCACACAACAAACATCATACATAACACACATATATATAACACCAAAACATGTAATCGATCATTACCAAAACATAAAGTCCATAATCTATCAATTACATATATAGATACGACATAAATTAACATAATGTCTCAATCTAAACGACATATCAAATCTAAGTTGCTGTTGTCACATCAACATGCATCAACAAACTCCCCCTTGACAGCAGCACCTTCGATTTCTTAGTCTTCAAAATCTGATCATTCATCAAACAACAATCTTTTGCTATTTGCATGAATATCTTCATGTAAGTAGAGCTGAAGTATCTTACGATATCTACTTTCTTCATGCTTCCAAAATGGCAAAAACGAACACTCTGTATCGTACAGCTTTCTCAGATCATTTCTCGAGAAGTTCACCAGCTGCATCGGATCATAAACTCTTCTCAACAAAATCTGCTTCTTTGAATCTGCATACATCTTGGCTTCACCAGAATTTCGATCAATTTCCCAATTATCCATCTTGTCCAAGACATCTTGTGCCCATTTCTTGGTAGGGACCTTGATCATGCATTTAATATCATGTTGAACAAACTCAACTGTTTTATCTGGTTTGACCACTCTTTTCTTCGATCTTGGCTCGATCTTAAACTGTGGTTTATCAGAATCTTTCATATTCTTCCTTAACCAGAAATCTTTTCTGAGATTCTTACCACCACATCAGCTAAGCCATCATCGCTTGGATTGATAATCCAGTTATTTCCAAGCTCATGTAAATCTTCTTCACACAAACTTCTGAAATGTCTCTCACACCATGCTAAGTACTGACAACCTTCTGGTCTTTTAAGCACAAACAACTTCAATTCATCATCATAAAACCAACTCCAGATGATTGTCTTGTACTTTGCAGCATCTTTATCTGAGATATGAGTCCAATACAAATTCGGTTTCCACGTTTCCCTATGTACTATCCAATCATTTACTCTTTTCTCGGGAACACGTCGATCAACAATATGTAATGAATCATCATCTCTGAGAGAAACTGGAAAATCATTTGAATTGAATGGTCTTGTCACATTAATCTCATATTCAGATGGAATCGACACATCACCATTCTTAGCATACACAACAAAATGTAGAACTTGAGTTAGGCTGCTGAATGGGACTTGAAGCATTCTTTCTCTAACATCTGATCTCTGCTGATCTAGCACTCTATTCTCATCAATCAACGGATCTTCAGGAATTGAGTCCCATACTTCGTCAAACCCATAAGGCTTCTTGAATATATCTAGATTTGGTTCAGGGACAAATTCGCCTTCCTCGAGCTCATCACCATCAAAGAATAAATCTGTATAATCTGGATCATCTATTTAAATTTACACAAAATGAACACCAGAATAAAAGAATAATCATGATAATTATAATAAAGATGAAATGTACTTGTATTAAAATAAGATAAATTACATTTTCATTACATAAAATGTCATAACTTATTACACACAATCAATTATACATTCTATCTAACAATCTTTATCATAGACAAAATTAGAAACCTGAATCACGAGGAGCACCAGAAGGACCAGCACCAGAACCAGAAGCACCTTGCTGAGAAGTATCACCTCCTGTCTCCCCCTCGATCGCTGCACCCTTTCCTCTATCTTCAACTGGGCGAGAAACATTCCTTTCAGCAGCATTATCAGCATCATCATCGTCATTCTGACGTCGTGGTTGAACCGCTGACAATCTGCAAACTTCTTCAGGAACTTCTCCCCCTTGATTCTTGACCCAGTTGATCAAAAATGTTAAGGCAGCGCGAGTCTCAGTGAGTTCAGACTCCAAAGTGCGAACCCTGGTCTCCAAAAGATCAACACGACATCCAAGAACAGGAGCAACAGCAGCAGTCGGGCTTGGAGGAGCAGGCATTGCTACAGAAGAAGCTTCAACAACACGTCGACGCTTAATTCTGGTATATTGAAGATCAATACTCCCTTGCCTCTTCACCGGAGTAACCGAACTTGCTCTGTTCACAGGGTCTTCCATATCTTCAAAGATTTCTCGCAATTCAGAATCATGCTGAGCTGCAACATCAGGATCAATCTCAGCAGCAGGAATTGAGTTAGCGGAATCTGAAATTGCTGGAACAGCGTGACAAGCTTTGCTTCTGCGTTCTCTATGAAACAAAACACCCGCTTGATCAAACGACTGATGCGAATGATCGCTTTCAGAAGCAGCCGCAATATCATGAATCAACTTAGTTCGACGTTCAGCAGCAGCAGAATCATCTGTGTCTGTCGCAGTTGTAGCAGCAGAACCGTCGGAACTAGCAACATCATCATCATTATTTCCAACATCCGAACCAGCAGACTCATCCCCAGAACTCTCAACATCATCCCCGGATCTCGCAGAAGAACCAGAATCAGAATCGTCATCAGCAGCATCCACAAACATATCATTCTCAAGACGAGATTGATAGTTTGGATTAATCAAGTGACCAAAAAGTGGTGGATCACGGAGACCAGCCACATTACTCGTATTTGCCTCAAGATCAGCAAAAAGACGCGAAGGCCAAGCATGAAGAACGTAGCGAGGACCTTGGTCATATTCTAAGTCTGGACAAAAATGTCTAACTATAGCCATCACAAATCGAGGATACAGAAGAAATCGCTTTCTCCCCCTAGCATTAATCTGATCAACAAACTCTTGATAAAAATATCGGGAGAAAGGATAAGGGCGATTATATACCAAAGCAACCATCTGCGACGCAATCTGTGCAGATAGTTGATCAAAGCCAGCCTTGCGATTGCTCAAACAGACGAGCAATGCATACGCTAGATACCTCCATCTTCCCTGAAAACCACTCTTGTCAAAAGGAAGTTTGACCTGGCCAACAAATCCCATTCTCTGAAAGCAGCGAAGAAGGAGTTCAAACTCGTAAGTCATTTCAACATCTTCCTCTTCTTCTACGTTTGGTTCTGCTCCTAGATGCAAAATAGTGCGGAGCGACTCAGCATTGAAATCAAAAGTTGTGCCTTCAACAGTTGCTCGTACAAAACCTTGGCCATCAACCATGACTTCATGAGCAGTGGACCAGAAAGAATCAATATACAGCTTAATCAGTCTCGGCGAATCACAAAAAGCAAAAGATAATCGCGAGCGAGCAATGTAGTTGAACATTTCATGAAAATGACAAGGAGCGAGAGCCATTTCTGCAAAACCAATCACAATATCGAAACAAATATAAATAATCACAATAAATGGATTGCAGAATTGAAAAACCCTAATTTGAAAAAAAACCTTAATCTGAAAAACCCTAATTCTTAATTTCGCAAAATAAGTCTGAACGAAGATAACCAATAAATTCGTTAAGTAGACAGAACGAAGATAGAAGCTAAATTCGTAAGCAATAACTAAACGAAAATAGGTCTTAAGTTCGTAAGAATTAAACCTAAATTAACACCTAACGAAGTTTAAGTTCGTTAAGACTAAACTGTACATGCAAGTTCGTAAGTTATAAAACTTATCTTCTAAGTTCGTAACCTATAAACGAAGTCTAAGTTCGTTTGAATAAACCTAAGGGTGTTAAGCTAAATTCGTTCCTCATCAACTTGGGTCTAAGTTCGTAAGACATAAAAGTAACTTCGTTTCTACCCAAGTTAAATTCGTTCAATTCAAAATCTAAGTCCATGTGCACACATCTAAATTCGTTTTGAACTAAAGTCTAAATGCGTTCACACAAATCTAAATTCGATTGATCAAACCAGGTGAATGATTTCAAGAATTTTATAAACATAATCAACACAAATCAAATCGAAGATACATGGAAACCTAAATCATATTCGTGAATGAAAAGAACATTAAAAACTTACTTAGATCTCAGTTTGGACAATGAATCAAGAAAACGAATTAAAGTGAGAGAAAAGAAAAAAGTTTGTGTTTTAGGGTTTTGCTCGAAAATGAGAGTATTTTTCGTTTGATAAAGAAATAACGAAGAAAAACCCCTTTATATGGAACTAACAATGGCCAACTATGGGTCGGGCATAACTTCACAAACGAAGTTAGCCAAACGAAGATAAACTTCGTTTGAACAAAGGTGTGTCGAACGAAGATAGCAGTTATCTTCGTAAGAACAAATCTGAAATATTCCGTAGTTCAGCAAAATTTCAGAGTTTCATCCAAGCAATCTTCCAAAACACAACCCTTTATCACAATCTGTACATAGCAAAAACTCGTTAGATAGCAACCTGTTCATGCCGTGTACTAAAAAAAAACGTGCTTAGCACCCAATTCATAATCATAATGTAAGTAGATAACTGAACATTATAATCTTAAATGAAAACCCATGGTTTAAGCGCTATCCTGAAAATAATCAATTTAAATATGAACCTCATTACCAATATGATTATGACACCGAGAACTTCCTTGGATCATAGATATGCATGACAGCAAACCATCTTGAAACACTTAACAAACAATGAACTATCCAACAAAAATTCACTGAAGAACTTAGTAAAGTTTCCAAAAGTATGTCATAAATCACAGCATGAATTCAAAGGAAACTAATATCAAATTTGATTATTTTCATTAAATACATGAATCATAAATAAATAACTATTCCAAAAACCAGTTCATGTATTCATCCTTCACATGCTCTAATCTGCATCACAAATATTATCACTACACACAAGGATCTTATCGTAATGATATCATCCATGTAAATAACAATGCAGTAACAGAAGTCAGCATTCCAACGTTATCTTCTTAACCTGAACACTGCACACTTACCACAGAACTCATCAACGCATTGAGAACACAACAGTATAATGCAGAAATTCAAGTTACAATCATACTCAATCAGGGTTAACAAATATGAAATAACTAAAAATCTAACAAAAGATCAAGGGAGGTCATTTCTTGTCAAACCCTAAAATGTCACCACACAAATTTAAACAAACCGATTAATAATTTGGTGACAAGTGAAAATCATGAGATTTCAAATGACTTTGACATTTCACATTACACTTGAAAAGATCTTTTTCTAAACTTTAAACAAATTAATGTCCATATTAGAAAATCTTCTTTGTGAACAGTCTACACAACCTCATTAAAAATTCACATGAAGGAATTCAGCAAAAAAATATACTCAGAATTTGAATAGGATCTCTCGTGCAATAAGAACTTATAAAATACTATTTTGACTCAATTAAAAGAAAATAACACAGAATAAAAATTGCAGAATAATAAACTAATCTAAATTCTAATTAACTAGACTTTATACATTATTCACATTAAGCATGATTACTGCTGATTAGATCAGTATAGCATGTTACATAAGCCTGCGAGTGAGAAATAATTCTCTTATTATAAGTTCTGAACCGTGACCCAACAGCGATTACCGGTATGTTTGTCCTCTTAAACACTCGGTACATCCAGTTTCCATTGAGTTATGACACTTTCGACATACCCTGGTCAAGGACAGTCACCATGTAACCCGAGTAGCCTAATATGCCATTTGAATAGTTTGCGAACTTATGTAACCCACATTCAGATATACTTTCGTAATCGATACAAGCACTAAGATAAAAATATTCAATATATTCAAGAACATCCTTAACCAATCATGAGACACTTTGTGGATAACTGAATTGAATTACTTTGTGATTTCACATATATGCTTCTGCATTTCATGATTTATAGGAACCCGTGATTTTCTATGAGATCCATGTAGCGAACTTTCTGACAACCTATCCCAAGTTGAAGCTTTAGGTAGGCTAGGTATACAAAGATACCCAGGACATACTTGTCCGAATCTCAAAGACCACATTAGCCCCTTAATTTGCATATAATTGATTTGCATAACAATATCACATTTACTTTTATGCTCATGATTGGTAGAGTTCGTGCCTATTCATTGAACAAATCTTATAGTAATGCTAGATCTTTCACAAATTTAAGGACTAGATCAATTCATTACTGAAAAGCAAGCAATCTCAGCCATATATCTGAATATGTTTCCCACAAGAACATATATAATTTAAGTTCAGATTGAAGGAAACCTTGGTACTTTGTGTCTACCGATATATCCCAAATTGTAATCACTGAACTAAGCAGTTATATTACGATTAAGCAGGCTTAAAAGCTAAAGTATCGTCACTTCTACTCATTTAGCGCAGTAACCTTACTTTATTCATATTTTTTGGATTTTCGATTTTTCAATGTTTTTGATTTTTCATGACACTAGATATATACAAACTTATACTAAGACAACTCTTTTTGTATTTTTATGACACTATCTATACAACTTATACTACAAAACACGAAAAATACATTTAAGTTCTTTGAGAGAAACTACTCGGCATTCTTCATACCATTGAGTTGAAATAACAACTCAAGACGAGGTCCATCAAAAGCTTTAGTGTATAAATCAGCAAGATTATCATCAGTAATAACCTTTTCTAAATGAATAAGCTTTTTCTCAAAACAGTCACGTATGAAATGATACTTTATATCTATGTGCTTGGTGACTTTAAAGTTTTTCGGATTCTTGGTAATATCTATGGCAGACTTATTATCAATACAAATAGGAGTATTAGAGATATTCATACCATAATCGCGCAGTTGTTGCTGTATCCAAAGCACCTGAGAACAGCAATATCCAGCAGCAATGTACTCTGCTTCACAGGATGACTGTGCAACAGATGTCTGCTTTTTGCACTGCCACGATACAATTCTCCCCCCTAAAAGCTGACATCCACCTGACGTTGATTTCCTATCCGAGTTGTCACCACCATAATCCGAATCAGTATAAGCTACAAAGTCAAAAGAACCATACATGGGATACCAAAGACCTAGACGAGGCTTGGCTTTCACATAACGAAGGATTCTTTTTGCAGCTTTCAAGTGAGACTCTTTCGGATTAGCCTGATATCTAGCACACATAGAAACAGCAAAGGTAATATCTGGACGTGAGGCTGTCAGATACATCAAGGATCCAATGATAGCTCGATATTGAGTGGCATCGACAGATGGATCATTAGGCTTATCAGGACACAACCCATGATTAGTTTTAATGGGAGTAACAGCATCCTTAGCATCAGACATGCGAAACCGAGTAAGCAAATCTTTAACATACTTGGTCTGATGTATAAAGAAACCATCTTTCAGTTGATCCACCTGTAGTCCAAGGAAGAAGGTTAATTCCCCATAGCACTCATCTCAAACTTAGCCTTCATGCTCTGTTCAATTCCTTGCACATTTTGTCATCAGATGAACCAAAATGATGTCATCGACATAAACCTGTACAAGCAAGTAGTCCTTCCCTTTCCATTTAATAAACAACGTGCTGTCTATAGAACCTCTGGTAAAACCACTTTCCTTCAAATGTTGACAATTTTTCATACCACGATCGAGGAGCCTGATGTAAACCATATAAAGCCTTATCGAGACGATATACTTTATTAGGAAAGTCTGGATCCTCAAACCGGCAGGTTGTTCGACATACACTTCTTCTTTAATATCACCATACAAGAAGGCACTCTTTACATCAAGCTGATACACCTTAATACCCTTATAACTAGCATATGCCAGAAATAATCGAATAGCTTCAAGTCTAGCTACAGGTGCAAATGTCTCATCGTAATCAAAACCTTCTTGTTGCTCAAATCCTCTAACCACCAATCGAGCCTTATTTCGAGTGACTACACCTCTGTCATCGCGTTTACAACGAAAAACCAACGCGTTGTTAAAGGAGATTCACCCGGAGGTAAGTCAACTAACTTCCATACCTCAAGCTTTCGAAACTGAGCCAATTCTTCTTGCATCGCCTCAACCCATGACGGTTCCTTAAGAGCCATTCCAACATTCTTAGGCTCAACCTGAGAGATAAAGCAAATACAAGTACCAAGTAATTGCCCCAGTATCCTTAACTTCAGCAAACATACACGACGGTTTCTTAGATTGATTCCTCGTGCGAACAGAGGCAGAAGCATCACCAATGATTTGCTTGACTGGATGATCCTTGTGACTCTGGTTTGAGGAACCTTATCGACAGAAAGATCATCTCCCAAATTCGTCTGCACATGTTGCTCTGGAGTTTTGTAATCTGGAGTGTTAGGCTCCTCCTGATTTCACCTTCCGTGTCATCAGTATCATAGAAAGGAGAATCAGGTAGAGGTACATGCAAAGGATCAGTAGGAACTATAGGAGGCTCTAAGGTTTAATCTGAATCTGCTACTTTTGTCCCACTAGATTCTCCAGATTCAGAGGTAGGCTCAACTATTGGTGAGGACCAGAAGAAGAACCAGAAACCGGTCCACCATCCAGAGGATCATGAAGAGTAACGACATCCTCCACTGTTGGAACACCTGCAAAAGAAACAGGACCACGAAAAGAAGTGAAGACACCATCATAATCAAAATGATTAGCAGGACCAAGGTGTACAGCAGGTTTGTGACTGACAATTACGACATTTGTACCAAGATCTACTTTGCCAGTCTTCTGATTGTACACTCGCCTAATCGGTGTACTTGGAACATAGCCCAAAAGAAACCCTCCTCAGATTTAGGTTCAATTTCCCTTGAGGAAGAGTTTTAAGAAAAGTGCACGGAACACCGAAAGGCTCAACATTCTGTAAATTGGGCTTTTTGTGTGCAATAGTTCATAACTAGTCTTCTTAAACCGTTTAACTGTCAAAACCGATTCAGAATGTGACAAGCTGTATTCACTGCCTCTCCCCAGAAAGTAATAGGAAGCCCTGAATCAGCAAGCATCGTCCTGGCTGTCTCAATTAACGTCCTGTTCTTCCGTTCAGCCACTCCATTCTGTTGTGGCTCATATGGTGCACTGTACTGATGTTGAATTCCTTTGGTCAAGCAAAATACAGTAATAGTATTATTCTTGAACTCAGTACCATTGTCACTCCTGATTCTCTTAACTTTGACTCCATGGACATTTTCAACTTGCTTGACAAAATCCATAAATCGTTCGGCAGTCTCATCCTTGGTCTTCAGAAAAATACCCATGAGTACCTCGAGTAATCATCAGTGATCACTAAACAGTAAGACATCCCTCCAATGCTTCGTTTGTTCACAGGACCAAAGAGATCCATATGAAGTAATTCGAATGGTTTGGAAATAGAGTTGAGTACTTTGGATTTATGCGGATTCTTATGTTGCTTCCCTTTCAAACACGGTACACACTTATCTTCCATCCCAAACTTCTTAACAGGCACACCATCAACTAACCCAAGACTGATAAGTTCATTCATCTTCCGAAAGTTGATATGTCCCATTCTACGATGCCATAGGAGAGATTCAGACTCATTTGCCTTGCTCAACAAACAAAGGGGCTCCTTTGGATTATCAACACCTAAAATTAAACCATAGATGTCTCTCTTCCTAGGAGCTTTGAGCATAATCCATTCTTCTGGAATAACAAAACCCGGCTTCAAGATGTATGCCTCCTTTTCTGTGAAATGAACATTGTTGCCCTTATCACAGATCTGTGAGACACTCATTAGATTGTGAGTAAGTTGTTCCACATAGTTAACTCTTTCTAGAGTTAGTTGTCCATTGACGACATCTCCTTGACCGGTGATGTTGCCGCCCTTGGAACCAGCAAAACTAACATATGACCCATTTATACCAGTATAATTGGACAAGAGCTTCTTGTCCCCTGTCATGTGCCTGGAGCATCCACTGTCAAGGTACCACAATGAATAGGTTTCCTAGGAACTCCCTGCACATAAATGAGAATATTAGTTATCATTGGGGACCCAAACCTTCATAGGTTTGGGTCGTCCCTTCTCATCCTTGAGAATCAGTTCAGTCCAATATCCATTGCTAGAAGCCGTGGGTGTGACTTGATTCTCAACTTGTCTTCTCACTGGAGAAGACGTCTGACCGCTCGTTGGAGAAGGTCTTGGGAATGAAGGCCAAAAGAGGTCTAACACTCGAGTGAAGTCGGTTATAAATTGAATTACGACTTGGAGATGTTGTGACCGACTCGAACTCCCACTGAGGGTAGTGAATCTTTGTCCCATAGGAGAAGAACCTTTTGGTGGAGATTCACGTCGTTGAGGTATAGTAAACGGTTTTGTGGAAGATTGAACTTCTTTAGCCTTATAACCTGTTTATCATTACCCAACCCCTTTTTCCTTCCGAGGTGGAAACCTTTGAAGGAGAACCCAATCTCCGAGGTCGATTAGGACATACACTGTAAACATGACCTTTTTCATGACAAGCAAAGCAAGAGAGGACCTTAGTTTTTTCTTTGTATCTACCTTATTATTGGTACTTACAGATTCACTATTGTCCACTGATTTACTTGTTTTACTAGGATCCTTATGGTCTCGTTTGGTCGGTGATATCCTAGACTTACTTGGGGACTTCTTTCGAGCAGGCATTAAGATATGCTTCAAAGCCTTAGTTGCTTCGACATTAACAACTAATTCATCTTCAGATTGACTATCCCTAGACTGCTTAGGTAAAGGAGTTTGACGCAACTGACTTAATCGCTTCATATCCTTAATATCAACATCCCAGACTTTATCAATCCTCTTAGGGTCAATTGATGATAACGAAATTCTAACTCAGTGTAGACCCTACTACTCTTACGAAGTGTAAAGTGAGTAATACTGTCTTTTTGACCATAAGAAGTGGACGAATCTAGGACGACACCTTTCAATTTCTCTTCCTTGGTAGGTTGAGAAGAAACTCCTTTAGATGCTGTTGTCTCCTCATCAAAGTAGGCTTAGGAGACGAGTCTTGAGATTTACCAACATCAACACTAGGTTGAAGTAGGACTTCCGGGATATTAGGTTCTACAGGAGTATAATTATTGTTGAAAGGAGGAGGCATGCTATTGTAAGAAACCTTAGCAGAGTCAGAACTCTTAGATGGAGAGTCCCCAAATTTTTGCATATGCATCAAAAGCTCATGTCTAGCTGAATCAACCTTAGCTTGTAAGTCCACTATTTCTATTCTAGCATCAGCCAGTTCTTTCTCAATAGTAGCACACTTTTAGCTAATAATGCATAAGCTTCACCACCTACTCTTTCTACAGCCACAGCATGTTTAACTTTGTCTTTCATAGCATTAATGTCAGACTCTAAAGATTTAATCCTATCCTTTAAAAATTTTCTCTATCAGTGACAGTTAAATCTTTTTTAATCAATTTATCTCTTTCTTCATGAGCAGCATTAACAACAGATTCTAAATGCTTAATTAGTTCATTCTTTTGTTCAATTTCATCAAACATTCGATTAACAATTTTGCAAACATGAATAGTACGAAGAGATAAGATACCTGTTGATCTGCTTCTTTGCAGTCTGCCATGTACGCGACAAAGTCATCCACACTCATGCCTGCTGGAATTTCATACTCCTTCATCTGCTCTTCAATCGTCTTTTCAACCTTTTCAGTAGCAGAATCGTCTTTGTTCTCAGCAAGCAGCGTTCACCTCTCCAGAATCTTTCGTATCAGCAACCTCAACCTCTTCATCCGACTCAGAATCAGTGTCATATACCTGAGTAGAAGATTCCAAGTTCGAGCTTTGAGCATTTTCATACAGATGCTCATCACTGTGGTAAACTGAGGTGTCCAAGAAATCCTCAACAGAATCTGCTATTTGAGCCATATCATCAACTATTTCGGCCAAATAAGCATTATTAGTCTCATCCTGTGGAAGATTCCAGACATAAGAACCATCAGGTTGAGCAGCTACGATAGCCTTGTCATTGCTATTTCCAGTAGTATCTTCAGTCAACAAGAGAGCTCTACTTGCATTCTGATTAAAAGGACGATTACCACCTCTATCTTGACGGGTAGGGGTAATGTTGACATCTCTCTTTGGTCGTTGACATTCTTTGGCAAAATGTCCAAAGCCATCGCAATTATAGCACTTAACCTTTGACTTGTCAAAGCCCTGAGTACCCCCAATAAGCTGTCGACCTTCGTCTGCATAAACCTTTGCACTCTCCTGGTGATCATCGCCAAATTCCATTTCAGATCCATTTCTTCAACATCATCTGGATCTATTTGGTCATAATCTTCATCAATGAGTGCTGGATCCGTGATCCTCCCAGCAACAAAAGCTTCATGTGCAGCACACATTGCGGCAAAACATTCATCCTTCCCTCAGCAGATTTCATATCCATAGGCATAGACTTGTAACCAGCAGAAGTAGATGAAATGTTACCAAACACATATTTCCAGGCTTGGCATTCTCATTTGTCTTTCGAGCCTTGAAACCAGCATCAGAAGCCATGAAACCTGCAGAATCATCTCCATCCATAACACAATTAGGACCCTCTTTCGTGCCAGAAGAACCAACCCCAGAAAAGAATGCATTAATATCAGCTGTAGGATTCTTCATAGTGGCATGATAAAGAGATGGATCTTGTGTGAAGTTGTCTTGGAGATCCTTTGCCTTATCCTTCATTTCTCTGTTTCTTAATGTGGATATAACACCATCTATACGAAGAGATATAATCAGCTCTTTCTTCTTGCAATCCATGACGAAATTCTTTATAAGCTTTCGGCAGACCATCCAAGAATTTATCCACTATCTCAGTAGGAGTATACTTAAGATCAAAATAGGCTAACTCAGCAAGAAGATGTTGAAATCTCAAGATAAGATCCTCAACTAGTTCGTTCTTGGTAGCATTAAAGCAATCAAATTGTTTCTTAAGCATCTTAACTCGATTTTGCTTCAATAATGGATCACCTTCACAGTGAGCTTCAATAGCATCGAACATTGCTTTGAAGTCTTGTACTCCTGTTTAGGAAACAAGTGCACTAATTCTTGAGGAATGCACATCCTAAGAGTAGAAAGAGCCTTAACTTCAACAGCATACAAGGATTTTTCTTCACCTTTAACTCTCCTACCTTGTAATTAGTTGTAACACCGTTTACAGTAAGAGTTGGCCATTCATATCCTTCAGTGATCATAATCCACATGTTCAAATCTTCTCGTTGAATATAATCTTCAAATCGACCTCTCCACGCCCAGAAGTCAGCCAATGAAACTAACTTCGGTGGAGAATTAGTACGTCCCAAGATGATCATGATAGACAAGAGAATTCAGGTATTGAGCAACAGCAGTGTTGGTTGACGAGGAAGCCATTTCGTAAATTTCTGCACTGAACGAAGATAGATCTTAAATTCGTTTGAATGAGAGAAACGAAGATAGGATTAACTTCGTTTGCAGGAAGGAAACGAAGATAGAATTATCTTCGTTTGAAGGAAAGAAACGAAGATAAAGCAAAATCCGTAAGGTGAGAGTAACGAAGATAACTTGAAATTCGTTGGAAGGAACTTAACGAAAATAAAGCTAAAAACGTTGGAAGAACTCGAAACGAAGATGAGGTTAAGTTCGTTTGCTAAATTCGTTTGAGAAAACGAAGTTAGCGACAGTAAGGGTATCGGGAGGTGATTTTCAGAGAAAAGAATCAAACAAAACGATCTCGAACCTTCGATAAGAAATCGATTGGCTCTGATACCACTTGTGAGTCCCTCGATAGCTATAGATCGCTCTCGAGATCGTCTATGATTATGTCGTGAGTGCGGAATCCTCACGAGATAACTAGTTTGATTAGTAAACTGGTATATCGCTATTATCAAGTAAATAATCAGCCGTATTATGCTATCTTCGTTTCTATAAGATAGAACGAACTTAGGTGTCTGGTGTACTTGTATGTCGAACGCGATCCCTTATTTTAGAGTATTCATTCGTATATATATGTTTCAGTCGAACTGGGCTTGCTGGGCTTTGTTCTTACGAACTTAGCTGCCCAGCCCATGTAACGAAGTTAATCTTCGTTTGTACCAAACGAAGTTTATCTTCGTTTGCCTCTAACAAGATATACCTTATCTTCGTTAGATACAAGACTTAGTTATATTCCTAAGTATTTCATCTTAAGGAATCCTAACACATATTATGTTTGTACTTGTATATCACACAACAAACCATACATAACACCATATATATAACACCAAACATGTAATCGATCATTACCAAAACATAAAGTCCATAATCTATCAATTACATATATAGATACGACATAAATTAACATAATGTCTCAATCTAAACGACATATCAAATCTAAGTTGCTGTTGTCACATCAACATGCATCAACCGTGTCTACTACTTCTGACTAGTTTGTTTTGATAAGGATCTGACTGTTTTTTTTTGTGAAGTGAAAGACACTGGATTGATACTGAGTGTTTAATCTGGTTTCATTTCACAAGTAGAACCTAGAATTTTAAGTTTCACTAAAAGATCCTTGTGGGTTGTAGCAATGTAAGAAGAATTAGCTCAATTTGAGAAACTTGGAGTTTGGGAGCTAGTAGATGTGCCTATAGGTAAAGAACCGATTGGAACTGGTTGGTTATATAAATGCAAGCGAGATGACAAAGGGATCGTTACTAGAAAAAAGCACGTTGGTTGTTCAGGGGTTTGCACAACGAGAAGGATATGACTATAACGAAACTTTTGCGCCACTTGCTAGGATTGAAGCTATAAGGTTATTTTTAGCCTATGCAAGTGTCTAAGGTATAAAGGTGTATCAGTTAGACGTTAAGAGTGCCTTCTTATACGGTGAAATTAAAGAAGAAGTGTATGTTCACCACCACCGGGGTTTGAAGATCTGAACTATCCAAGAAAGCATATCGTTTGATAAGGCTTTTTATGGATGCATCAAGCACCCAGAGTGTGGTATGTAAAGTTGTCGACGCATTTGTCGACAAATGGATTTATAAGAGGATCGATAGACAGCACATTGTTTATCAAGTGAAGAAGCGAGATATCTAATTGTACAAGTTTACGTGGATGATATCATTTTTGGTTCATCTATATAAAGATGTGCAAAGAGTTTGAAATGAGCATGAAAAATGAATTTGAAATGAGTGCTATGGGGGAATTACAATTTTTCCTCGGACTGTAAAGGAAAATGGATTTCTTTATTCACCAGTTAAGTTGTCGATGACATCTTGGAGAGATTTCAAAT